>NC_061831.1:24547586-24552586 GCF_019202785.1 Penaeus chinensis
ACTATCAACATAAACGAGCCCATAATCATTATTGTTACCACCTGTTCATTCTAACTACGCGGCTCTAACATTCCTATCACAACTACCCATCATACAACTATGCACCTGTTCACTGTTAAACTGAAAAACTTTGCGTTAACGGGTTCCTGCCTTGCAAGGGAAGGCTGTCTACAACTTACGTCTGCCACAGGCATGTGTGTGTGTGTGTGTGTGTGTGTGTGTGTGTGTGTGTGTGTGTGTGTGTGTGTGTGTGTGTGTGTGTGTGTGTGTGTGTGTGTGTGCGTGTGCGTGCGTGCGTGTCTGTGCGTGTGTGTGGTCTGTGTGTCTGTGTGTCTGTCTGTCTGTCTGTCTGTCTGTCTGTCTGTCTGTCTGTCTGTCTGTCTGTCTGTCTGCCTGCCTGCCTGCCTGCCTGCCTGCCTGCCTGCCTGCCTGCCTGTCTGTCTGTCTGTCTGTCTCTTTCCTTCCCCCTTTTGTCGTTATACGTAATCCCATTTAATTAATCGATTTTACACCATTTCTAATAAAACTTCCCGTCTTGCAAAACAAGATCTCACATACATCACAAGTCTCTCCGATGGTAGATTATAGACACGCAAATACCCAATTCTAACATATTTCGTTATATCGAGGTCCGTGGGTATTTCTGTAGCCCTAGGTGACTCTCTCCCTCTCTGTTCCTTTCCTCCCCTCCCCTTCCCTCTCCTTTCCTCCCTCCCCCTCCCCTCCCCACCTTCACGACATTTTACATTCCACGATGTTTTTTTCGCCCTCTTTTCCCCCTCTTTCTATTGCACATTAGGCTATTTCTGTCTGTCTGTCTCATAAGACACTAGTTGCTTGCCTATTGACGTGTGTTGACAGTTTTCCCCGTCTGAGCAACTGCGTGTATCTTCAAAATAAGTTTCTCAATAAGTGTTGTAATTCTTGCCAAGTTCGACTTTATACCAACAACAACAGCAGTAATACAACAAAATTACTAAATATAAGACTCGCACCCATCACTAACAATAATTACTAAAGGGGTCAAATTTTGTCAATAATACGTAATAAGAACGGAAAGACAAGTAAATAAATTACTGAGATGAAAATATCTAATCTAACAGAAATCATATAAGCGTTGCTTATTGAAATGACACACGAGTGAAATGAAAAATAACAAAAATGAAATTTCTACGGGCAACAATAAAATGATGGTGACAAAGTTATAATACCGATTATAATGTCAAATAAAAATTATTAAATGCGTTCATTATGATAATTTCTGTCTTCTTACAAAGAAAGGTTACTTATACAGTAGGCAGCCATAAAGCCACTCATTTTGATCCTGAGTGTAAAACCATTATACCTTCTCTTTTTTTTTTTTCCCTCATTCTTACTACCGCCAGTTCTCTCCTGCCCTCTCTCTCTCTCTCTCTCTCTCTCTCTCTCTCTCTCTCTCTCTCTCTCTCTCTCTCTCTCTCTCTTTCTCTCTCTTTCTCTTTCTCTCTCTCTCTTCTCTCTCTCTCTCTCTCTCTCTCTCTCTCTCTCTCTCTCTCTCTCTCTCTCTCTCTCTCTCTCTCTCTCTCTCTCTCTCTCTCTCCCTCTCTCTCGTTTCCTTCCTTTTCTTTTGATGCTTTAATGTCGTTTTTCTTCTTGCATAACTTTAGCACCGTCGATAGCTCTCTTTCTTCCTTTTCTTTTTTTCTTTTTTCTCATTCTCCATCTGTTCCATTCTCTCCTTCTTTCCCTCTCGCCACCTACCATCTCTATCTACCTCCATCTCCAACCCGCTTCCCTTCTCGATGTTCATCTTGCCTCACGTTATCAATGGATCCCCAACAGCCCGTTGATGACTGTTGCAGACTCCGGATGGCAGCGTTGTGTTGCAATGGTGGAGGGGTGGGGGACGATGCGGGAGGGGGAGGGAGAAGGGGGGGGGGCGATTGATTCACACTTTACATCAATGTCTTAGTTTTAATTTAACTATCATCGTAGCTCTCAATGCATTCGCCGCTGACAAACGTATTCTCTTTTGAAGTGTATATTACATATCAACGTATCTCCCCCCCATATATCTTGCATTAGTTTCCCATTTCTACCACCATAATTCTCAATACCAAAACGATCGTAAAAAATACTGCGCAACCTATACCATCTTTCCGGATCGCGTACCTGCAGGGTTACGTCAGAAAGGCGTGAGTCACGAGAAGAGGGGTCAGGGTAGGGTAAGGAGCAGAGGGGTGGAGGGGTAAGGGCGATATGGTAAGGGGTTATGGGACGGAGGGTTGGAGTGGTAGGGCGGGGGCAAGGCGGGAGGGGTTAAAGGGGCAAAAGGGGGAAGAGGTAGGGAGGGGGATAAGACAGGGGTTGGAGGAGGAGGAGGAATAAAGCTAGGGTTGGAGGGGTAAAACAAAGGGAAGAGGGGAAGAGGAATGGAGGGGTGGAGGGGTAGGAGTAAATAGAGAGGGGTTGGAGGGGGTGAGAGGTGAGGGGTGAGGGGTGGAGCTGAGTGGTGGAGACATGGAGGGGTGGAGGCGTGGAGGAATTGAGTGGTGGATGAGTGAGGTGTTATATGAGTCAAGTCTACGTTGTCATCGAGTCAGTTTTGAACCAGATTTTCCCTCCATAATTCTTCCTGCACAATGGGACTACTCACCGTGATGAAGGAATCGGAATGGGGAAGTTTCCTTAAGTATATGTTTCAGTATGAGTAAGTAATCATAAAGATGTCCGTGAGTTTGAGAGAGTGTTTAAGAAAAAGAGAAAGTGTTTGTGTTTTTTTTAGTGTGTGTGTGTGTGTGTGTGTGTGTGTGTGTGTGTGTGTGTGTGTGTGTGTGTGTGTGTGTGTGTGTGTGTGTGTGTGTGTATGTGTGTACGTGCATGGGAGTGTATGTTATTATGAGAAAGGCAATGTGTAAGCTAATGGACTTGTGAATCTCATTGGGAGTCGGTATAATAGCATTCCCAGGAACTCCTTAGAAGGCGCCAGACCCCAACATACCTGGAAAGACAAACAAACACAAAATTAGATTCGTAAGCAAACCTCAGAAAATAACAAATCGGGGAGGGACAAATGAACAGAAAAAAGGAGGAACAGGTTTTCTTACTGTATAGATATTTAACGTCACATCAGCAGTATTTACATATTTGATATTTAAAACGCATATCCAACAAATATTTCTGTATGAGACAATAAAAAAAATCAGTAAGAAATAAGAAAAATATAAATGAATTTCCAAAAAAAAGAAAAAAAAAGAAAGGTCAGCCGTGGTAATCACAATAATGATCTTCATAAAAACACACAAAAATTTTACAAAAACATGAACGTACTGCAAATAACCAATTCATCACTAGAGTAAAAACAAGACTGATACAAAAAACAACTCACAAGAATATGAAATCGAGTAATGACATCCATAAACAACTTCAACGACGACAGGGGGAAAAAAAATATATGCAAAGAATAAGTCGCCAAAAAAATATTGTCCCGATACAGGCAAACTTTCACCCGCAAATCCGTTCGTCAACGACCCCCCCCCCCCCCCAAGAAAAAAAAAATCATCAGTGGCGAGGGAGAAGGGACGGGGTGGAGAGTGGGTGTAGGTGAGGGAGAAGGATGGGAGGAAGAGGGAAGGGGGGAGGGATTGCGAGCCCCAAAATCCCCCCTGATAATACATGGTATGTAAGCTTTAAATCCAGGCGTGCATGTCCCCGCTGATCTTCTTCCACGAGAAACACACGAAGACCCTGTGCTTTGTGTCCTCAGCCCTGCGACCGGCTGGCTTGCCTCCCCCCCCCCCCCCCCCTCCTCCCCTCCAGGAAAATTTGCCCTTTCGTCTGATCTGCATGTGTATCGCCTTTCTTTCTTTTCCCTGTCCCGGCTGTTGTCTATCTATCTGTCTGTCTCTTTGTCTGTCTGTCTGTCTGTCTGTGCGTGCGTCTATCTATCTGTCTGTCTTTTAGTTGTGTTTTTCATGCGTCTAGATTTTAATTTCAGTCTCTTCGTCCTTTACATGGATTATTCAATTTTGGTCAGACATGGACGTTTTTAATTATGTATATTTTAATTTCGGTTCTCTTCCCAACTTTTGCTATATTTCTTTTATATACACTTTTACCTAACAAACAACAAATAAAAGCATGGAATTTGTTTTTTAAAACGACCGCACCATCTATTTTTATTGCAATTTTCACTCTCTCCGATATATTCTTATTTCTTTTTCTGCACTATTCTTCTTCCTTGTTTTATATTTTTTTATGTCTGTCTTTCTTTGGCTTATTCGCACTAATACTACAAACCTCATTCGAACACTGCAATTTACATACATCACTTGCGCGTCATTTCCCTCTCCCCTTTTCACGCCCTATTCTCTTCTTATTTCCTTTCTTATCCTCATTCTCCCTCTCTCCCCCCACACCCTGTGTTCCGCCCCATCCTGCTTCCAATCGCCGGATCTTGATTTTTCCGTCACTCCTCACCCTGACTCACTCTTACTCTACCAACTGCGTCCACACTCTACTCTTCACCCTGACTCACCCTTCCTCTAGTTTCTGGTCCTCTTTCTACCACTCACCCTGACTCACCCTTCCTCTCGTAACTGCGTAAGGAAGGGTGATCTGCAGTAGAGTGGTTATCAAACGCTACAGTTTAATACGCTGGTAATTTCTGTCAGCACGTTAACTCCCTCCCTCTGCCCTCCTCCCCGCCCTTCCTTCATTCCATCCGCCCTACCTTCCCTTTCCATCGTGCTCTCCCCTCCCCTTCCCTACCTAAGGGTAATGGGAAGAGAGGGGGAGAGGGAGAAGAAGGTAATGTCGAGGGTGTAGCAGCAAATCTATTTTGATTATAGACATGTGGATTTTCACCCTCATGGAATTAATGGCAAACGATATCTTCTGGACATATGCAATTTTCACTGAGAATTATTGAGTTGCATATTTTCTGCAATATGGAAGAGGGAGATAATTTTCTTTTCTTTTCTATTAACATATTTATGATAAGAACTAGCCAGTAAATATTT
>NC_061831.1:24637586-24642586 GCF_019202785.1 Penaeus chinensis
CTCTCTTTATCTCTCTTTATAAATTTACCCTTGCTCTCTCTCCCACTCCCCCACTATCTACCACTCCTCCCCCTCTCTCCCACTCTCCCTCAGTCTCTCTCACTTCTCCTCCCAGTCTCTCGCACTCCCCACCACGCTTTTCCACCCTTTCCCCCCACACTCTCCCACTCCTCCCCACACTTCCACTCTTCCTCAATCTCTCCCACTCTCTCAGTCTCTCCCTCTCTACCTCAGTCTCTCCCATTCTCCCTCTGTCTCTCCTTCTATCTCCCTCAATGTCTCCCACTCTCCTTAAATATCTCCTACTAACTCCTTCTACGTCAATATCATTAAAGTAGTAGACGTGGTTTTTAGTGATTCTTTTCACGTGCTCAGTAGATAATCTGTGGCTAGTGAGATTATTTCTCATCGGCCAAGTGAATGTGCACATCCTACATATATACATGAGCGACTGTGTTGTGAAATTTCAAATATATTGTGTTAACATCGCAACGGAATATCTAATACAGTTCTAATAAGCAAGTAGTTTTCAAACTTGATTTCTTAGTTTAATAAAATGTGTTCAGTTCCATGACACCAATGACAAACGCCTTCTTTTCCCCCCATCTTCGTCAACCCATTTTTTATTTCATCTACCCTGCTATCCTTATCCTCCCCTCCCCTCCCCTTCCTATCACTGTACAACCTGTTTCCGTTGAACATCATCTTTGTAAATCACTTACGCTTATCAAATATCAAATTTTCGTCTATACTATACTTTTTTAACACGTAACAACATCTCCGTCATTATCGCTTATTGGGATCACGATTCTTATTTCTTTGCATAAAAGGAAAGCTGACAGAAACTTCATCTTTTTCCCGTCATGCTTAATGGTCACCCTGCTACACTCCGACACACTCGCCGGCTGTCCTGATTCACTCCGTCACACTTAAGGGCTACCTTGGGTCGGCTCTCTGCATTCTCGCTGCTTCCCTGATTCAACTTTATTTCAATATTTCAGTCACACTTACCATCTATCCTAATTCATCCTTTCACACTGCCTGTTAACCTCATTCATACTGATACAACTCAGTGTACTTGAATGTTACCCAGGTTACAGTGTCTGGCACACTGAGAATTTGAGGAATCTGTATTCTGATTCACCGTCTCACACTGACTGGTTTTCTCGACTCCAGTCACACTTACTGATCCATCCTGTCACATTTGCTGACTGCCCCGATTCGCCTTGTCGCACATTTGCTGGCTGTCCCAATTCACGCTGCTGCACACTAGACTGCTATCCTGATTCCCATCGTCAGACTTGGTTGGTTACATGATTTCCTCAGTCTGTTGACCTCGATTCATGTCGCCATACGCTTTATGGATGCGCCAACTCACACTTAAATTTGTCCTTATTCCCGCACTCACACTTATTGATTCATGTCGTCACACTCACGCAGCTTTATCTATATCCACACTTAAAATTCGCCCTTTTCTTCTCTGTCATCAGACTGGCTGGATTCATCGGTTTCATTAGTCATCCTTGCTTTCAACTGCGATTCACCCTAACGCACTTAAGGGCTGCCATGAATATCGGGATTATTGCTATTTTCATTTTTTGTGTTGATAACATGAAAAAGAAATACTATAATACATAAATACTTTTTGTTTTATCAGTGGCCTTATCAGCAATTCCTTTAATCATCGTAATCATCCCTTTACCATTACTTTTATCATTATCATTATCAGATTATTATCATCTTTATTACTATTATTATCATTATTATCACTATCATTACTATAATTATTATCATTATTATTACTATTATCATCATTATCATCGTATTACAATTAACATCATTACATTCAATATCATCATCATTATTATTACTACTATCATCATTATTATTACTATCATTATCACTATCATTATCATTTTCACCATTACAATTTTCTTGTTTTATCTCCTTCCCCCAGTATAACGGAATTCTATGCGCAGGTCTTTAATGGTGTCTGTCTGTCTGTCTGTCTATTTGGCTGTCTGTCTGTCTGCTTGCCTGTCTGGCGACGTAAAACGAACTCTTTATCTACCCCTTCCTGGACCGACGCCAGACGTTACACCAGGCCGTTACGACGATTTCACGAGTAACAAACAAACAGGCCATTCTAAATCATGAACATGACTAAACCTGAGAGTTAAAACACTAATAAAACTGCGGTTTATACCTTCCTTCTCAGCTCCCCCCTCGTCCCCACCTTTCCATACCCCCTTTACACTCACCCTCACCCCCTACCCCTTCCCGCCGCCCTCAGCCACCACACTTTCTTTATTGTTTGTGTGGTGTCTGTGGAGTTTATGCTTCTATATAAATTTGCGGCATAGCATAAGGGCAATGGGGAAAACATGTACGATCCCTCCGAACGGCCGAGATTCGTTCTTGCGCGAGGTGGCAGCAAGGGCCATGTCTTGCCGCTATGTTTCACAATATTAGCGAGAAAATGTTGAGGGTCGCGAGAAGAAAATACATCTATACTGCGTTTTCTTGGGGCGTGGGGGCGAGAGGGGCTGGGGGGGAAGGGGATGTCGAGCCTCACTTCGCTTTTTGTGCATCCGTGTTAAATCTATTTATGGATCTTTTTCCTATACTCCTGTATACGGTGCATGACTACTCAGCTGTTCCTGGGATTTCACACCCTGTAATTCAAACGAAGTGGAACACTGCCGTTGTTTTCTCTAAAAATATGGTACAGTATATTGCTAGATAAAATCCATACACAATTGAGGCATTATCTACCTAACAGAATTATTCCATTCTACCGAATACTCCCTCTTCCCCTAATACACAACATATATTTCGTGTTCTTCCCCTCTCTTACTTCTCCGCCTCTGTCAACGACTCTGCTTCTCTTCGCCCCCTCCCCGCCTCCTCCCTTTCTCTCGCTCGTCCCAGCCGGGAACTCGTAAAGCTCCCCAGGCCAGAATTTGAGCAAGTGTCCCCTTTTTTTGGCGCCCGTTTTCCACGACTGACCAACCGCCCTTTCTGACTTATTCTTCCACGAGAAAAATCTTAATTCTGGGATATAACGATGTACAAGTCATGGAGGTCTCACGCTGGAATAAACTGACATGGAATATATCACATCATATCAGATTGTTCTGACAAGGCCTTCCACTGAGATGGAAATGATGCCGCTCTCTTTTATCGCTTTATGTTGTATGGGAAGTTTTATATACAGTGTGTGTGTGTGTGTGTGTGTGTGTGTGTGTGTGTGTGTGTGTGTGTGCGTGTGCGTGTGCGTGTGCGTGTGCGTGTGCGTGTGCGTGTGCGTATGCGTGTGTATATGCGTGTGCGTGTGTTTATATATATATATATATATATATATATATGTGTGTGTGTGTATATGTATATATATATATGTCTGTGTATGTATATATGTATGTATGTACGTATGTATTCATGTATGTATTTACCTAAAAATGTATGTAAATATGTATGTATGTATACGTAGACACATACATACTTGTTTTCCACAAAACCGTATTTTTTATCATTTCTTACTCCTACCAGTAACAGTAGGTTATCAAAATTACACCTCTTCTACAATCATTGTTCATTCTTTGTGCACACAATCTGAAACTAGTGAGCCTGGAATAATATAGTTTACTAATAATTACGTACAGGACTGTGACAGACCAAACTGGGCAAAAATTTCTTCACCACTTTTGGTTGTTATTAGTAGCACTCCTTTCCCTTTTCTTTCTTTTTTCTCGAGAGGCAGGGGGTTGTTTTTGCTCCAGTCTAGACCTACAATACAACAAAATTGGTTTAGTGGCAAGCTCGAGCGTAAGGCACAAAATACCGAAATGTTTCGCGTAAAAGCCACATTTTCCTATTCTTTGTTTTTTTGTCTTCAATTATTTATGCAATCATAGGTAAGGAAAGATACATTCGTACACATCTGTGTATGGGTATGGGTATGTGTGTGTGTATGTGTATGTGTGTGTATGTGTATGTGTATGTGTATGTGTATGTGTATGTGTATGTGTATGTGTATGTGTATGTGTATGTGTATGTGTAGGTGTAGGTGTATGTGTAGGTGTATGTGTAGGTGTATGTGTAGGTGTATGTGTATGTGTGTGTGTTCATATACATAAATACAACAGTCAAGATCATTTAACTCCACTAGCAGAAAACCAAGAGGAAATATATATCAAGCCGAGTATGACATATATCATACTTGCTCCTGTTAAAAATGGTTGTTTAAGTATGAAATAGCAACAAGTTGTTTTACTTGCCAAGAAAAACAACCAAAAGGATGTCTGGCTAACCACAAGAAACAAGAAAAGAAGAGTTTGGTTAACCACGGGGGAAAAAACAACAACACGAGGATGGTTAACCAGGAGGGAAAAAAGAAAAGATATCTGGTTGATTGTGAGACAGGAAAAACTTGAGAAAACCTAGAGCAACAGCGAATGATTGTCTAGAACTGCGGTAATAACTCTACAAAGGCTTCGCAGTCAACATAATTTGGTAATTAAGTCCATTTGCGATAGAAGCTCAAGTTTGCCATAATGCAGTACTATGCTTCTCCAGTCCATCATCCAAGCCTATTTTTCATTAATTTGTCTATATCTAAATATATCATCTAAATTTGTTTCAGGGCATGTGTGTGTGTGTGGGGGGGGGGGGGGGGGCGTGAGTGCGTTCTCGCATTCTGAAACGAGCATGTTTTTATAAATCTATATCCACTGAGCAGGAATTAAGATAATATATTATTCAAAGTCTAACGAAAGTAAAAAACACGCAATTTCCGGCACAATACGCTTCTTTCCCTCTACATGTGTATCAGTAATCTAAAAACAAGTTAAATAAGCAACCAGTTTTACAATTACCATATAGTCCTATTGTAATTCACTATTTATTAATACATACTAATTTATATAGAGAGAACACTTCCTTCATCTTTTTCACTTCAAATTATAAAATAAAATTTAGCTTATATAAAAATACAAGCAAGT
>NC_061831.1:24665086-24682586 GCF_019202785.1 Penaeus chinensis
CTATCAGCCAGTCTGCTAACTCTGATCACAAGGGGTCAGCCACGGTCTTCCTGAAGGATCCATGGGGTCGCCCATGCTCGTCGTGGGGCCAAATTAACAATAGCCATTGATCCAGGAACGAATCATAAATCCAAGACTCAATACTCATCCGAAGATCATTCATTAATCTTGGGTCAACTCATAATGCTAGATTAATCACCAGTCCTACAGGAAACTAAATTATTCTAAAGGTCAACCGACGATCCAAAATCTGTCTTATAGGTAAAGATGACCACCCTCAACTACACAGTCCCGGCGTTCCAATATCGAATCAACCTGGGAATGCCAATGGACTTTCTCAATCCCAATAAACACCGGAGTGATGGCCCGTGTATTGACTTCTATCAAGGCCGGTTTGACCGCATACCCTAATCACAGTACATGAGAAGACCTGAGTGGACGAGCGCAGCGTAATTGGGTCGCTCCCACGCCGGTGCAACGTGCTCTAGTCTCATATTTGCAGTAGATTAGAAGTTAATAGGGTCTTTTATCCGGTCTAGCTTTGTCAATCACATCATTGACTTGAAACATTTGAAGGAATTGAACAATATCTGAAATATTTTGCTCCGCCTATTTTATCTTCGCAAAAACAACAGGTGATAGATTCCCAATACAAAAGGCGCGCTTATCAATATAGCGACATGCATGTGACTTCCCCGGACAACGTTTTGGTTGACTTCAAAATAACGGCAACGCTGCCGATGCAGATAACTATTAAATGAACTATATCAATACTATTATTAATATTTCTAATAACACTATTGTTGACGTACCCAACTCCGTCACTACCACTCTCAGTAACCAAAACAATACCAATGACATTAATAAAACGGTAATTAAAGCAAGCGTCTGGCGCCTTGTTTGTTCATCGCCATATAGGATGCTGTTCTTATATTACAATTACAGTATACGATCACAATAACATCAACGTAATCCAGAAGGCTTAAGAATTATCAGTTACGACGTTCTTACTTTTTCTGAATCTTAAGGAGGTCTTTAGTGCCATAAAGATTGCATTTGCATGGTGACACCAACAACAACAGCGAAGGCAACATAGTATTAAATTTAATGATAAACCTAACAGTGATAAAACTGACAATGAAGTTATCTTAACAACAATACTTATCATAAGAGTTATAATGCTGACAATAATAATAATATAATAAAGGTCCATAAGAAAAATATACAAAATAACAATGATGACAACAGTGATGATGATGAAGGTGATGGCGACGACGACGACGATGATGATGATGATGATGATGATGATGATGATGATGATGATGATGATGATGATGATGATGATGATGATGATGATGATGATGATGATGATGATGATGACGACGATGATAATGATGATAATGAATAAGATGAAGATGATGAAATAAGAATAAATATAGCAATAATAATAACATTAATAATAATAATAAAAGTAATGGTGATAATAACAATAATGATACTAACAGCAACAACAATAAAAATAACACTAACAACAACAATAACGACAATAATAATAGTGATAATAATAACAATAATCATCATCATCATCTTCATTCACAACGACTATAATGTATATAAAAATAGCAATGGTAATAATGATATTAACGATTATAAAATAACTACCAATAGTAAGAGAAATGAGAAAACTGATAATGAGAATAATGATGATGATAACAACAATCAAAATAATAATAATAGTAATAATAGAAGAATAGTAATAATAACACCAATAATGATGATAATAATTATATTAATAATGATAATCATAATGATAACTATAATAATAATAATAACAATAAAAATAATAATAATGATGATAATGATAATAATAGTAATGATAATAATCATCATCACCATAATCAAAATCATAATAATGATAATGATAATAATAGCAATAATAATAATTATCATCACCATATTCACGATCATAATAATGATAGTATCAATAGTAATTCTAACAACAATCATACTAATACCACGTAACAAAACAATAATGAATCAAAAAGTTAATTACCTTGGTATCTCTTTATCTTTGCCAGTCTGTCTGTCTGTGCCTTCCTTTCTCTCTTCTATATCTGTTTAATTTCCTTCTTGTTTTTTTACCAATACTCTTCTATTATTCTTCATAGTCTTTCTTTTCGTCTTATTTTTTGTTACCACCATTAATTATCTTTATCTTACTTATTATCGTTTCTATTATTTTCTTCCATAACAATTGCTGGTTTCTACGTCTACACCAATCCTGAGAACCTCCTAGCAAGCGCTCATCAACATAGCACAGCCGTTAGTAGCCATAAGGTGTTCACGCCCACCATATGGCGCCCACCCCTCTCCCCTGCCTCCCCTCTGCCTCCTTCCTTCTGCTCGCTTCCCCTCTCTTTCCTTCCATCGTAAGCCTCTACCTTTATGTCCCTTTCTCTTCCATTTCGTTTCCCCTTTTTTTCGGATTTTCTTTAATTAGTTATCTCCCTCTTCGCTTTGCCCTTCTTTCGGTTTTTCTTTCTTTTCAAAGTGATCACAGTCATCATCAAAATCTATTTTTGACACATTCAAAACGCCTTAATGTATTCTCTTTAAGAATAAGATATGAATATATCTTATATGAAAAATAAGAACGATCGAAGACACACACACTCTGTGCGACGAGTCCGTGATAAGCTGGCGGTAATTCTTTCCTTCTTTTCCTCCCCACAAAAACCTCCATTACTGTCTCTAATCCCGTCTCCTCAGTTAATCTCTTTCCTGTCGTGCCGTCCTTTCATCTTCACGGCCGTTCGCTACTCTCTTCTCCCTCCCTCCATCTTGCATCCCGCTTTCTCTCCTTAGACATCTACCGAGTTCTACTTTCTTTTCTCGAGCTAACCAAAATGACCCCCGTTTTCAGTCTTCGAAAGAAACTCCTGTCACCACCCATGCCGTCACCCTCTCTTCATCACTCCCCTCGTTTACCTTCAATCGCCTCCATCTACTCCCCTAACCTCTCATTCCTCTCACTCTCTCCCACCATTCCTCTTAACCATACTTTTCCCTTTTCCCCCTTTTTCTCTGACTTTTTCCTTCTATCCCCTTTCCACATTCCCTCTCTCTCTCTCTCTACCATTATCCGTCCACCATCCTTACCTCTCTCTTCCCGATTCTGCATCCCATTCCCCAACCCCCTTATCCCGCCCTTCCTCCCTCCATTCCCCTACCCTCTTTTCCCCTTCCTCTCCCCTTCTCTCCCTCCCGCCATCCATCCACCCCCACCTCCTTCCTTCCCTCCCTCCCCAATTCCTTCTGGTCTGGCCTTGCACCCTGTGTTGTCCCGGACGGGTCGGGTCGGGTCGGGTTACCTCTGAGCACAATCGCAGGCTGCATTCCCACCGTCACTGCTGCAGGAGTGGGACTTTATAGGGGCCCTGTGGGAGAGGGAGGGGAGACTCGTAGCCACAGACGCTGTGGTTGTTGTTATGGTATTGCTGAAATTGAGGCAAGTCGGTCGGTGTTTTCTGACATATTGATGATGGTGGTTTGGCAGGCCGTCGCAACCCAGCGAACGGTTCTCATGATCGCAGCACCTAAACAATGTTTTCAGTGTTGGGACCTGTGTTGATGGGATATGCGTTTGTTGCACTGGTTGTCATGGTTGTTCAGTGACTCATGGTCTGCTTTACTCGCGGGTTCTCACGAGGGTGGTTCCAGCAACGGCACTTTAATAGCTGTTGCACTGGCTGTTCTCATGACTAACTCGACCTCTGACGGAGCTGTGGGATACAGTCTTTACCGGACATAGCATTCTTCCAAGCGTTCTTTTGAGCGTGAACTTGCCTTTCCGTTTTCCTTTTTTACACTCTCTCTCTCTTTCCCTCCCCCCCCCCCCTTCTCTCTCTCTCTCTCTCTCTCTCTCTCTCTCTTTCTCTCTCTCTCTCTCTCTCTCTCTCTCTCTCTCTCTCTCTCTCTCTCTCTCTCTCTCTCTCTCTCTCTCTCTCTCTCTCTCTCTCTCTCTCTCTCTCTCTCTCTCTCTCTCTCTTCTCTTTCTCTTTCTCTTTCTCTTTCTCTTTCTATCTCTCTCTCTCTCTCTCTCTATATATATATATATATATATATATATATATATATGTATATATATATTTTTATCTCTCTCTTTCTCTCTCTCTCGTCTCATGATATAGTTTCCTTTCAAATACATTCAACTTTTAACCCAATACGTAAAACCCCCAAATCGTGAAAAACAAATACCAACTATACTATACACGTCTCCACAAAACTAATATAACATGGACAAAAACAGAATTCCAACGTTCCGTATAAAATACCCAGTTCTGTGACATATAAATCTGTTCGCACATATGTAACAGCGTACCATCAGTTACAAAAATGATAGTAATAGCATTGTAAATTGTAGTCGCATTCAGCAGAAAGGTGTTTAAGAAAAGACACCCAACAACTGTCACGAAGTTGGATGCAAGTGTAAAGTGACAATCCAAGTGTGACATCGCTTTATCTAACGCCGTCATCCATCTCACTCGCAATATGAATGACTCTGCTTTGTATGTAGTCAAGAAATAAAGACAGGCACTAATCTTTTAGTTCATGAAGCTGAGTCTACCTAGTAATGTTTACACATAATAAATGCCCAGTCATACGTGTGTCAACAGTGGAGTATGGTTTATAATGAATGTCTAATTATGTTTTTATCTCCCAATCTTTTGAAATAAATGTCCAAGTAGATCCTCCCCTAATGTTTACCGAAAACCAATGAATTATGCGAGAATCTACACTAGCCTACTGCAATAATCTACGAACTTCCTGCCAAAACGAGACCAAACTGCACGAAGAACATTTTTAAAAGCACCGCGTATTCAAACGATGAGGAAAGACATCAAAGGACCATGTTATCCCAAGAGAGAGAAGATCAAGACGGATTGTACATGCATCGTTGGCAACATTGCAGATCTAATAATTCTTGAAGCAACTTGTTCAGCTCGAAGGAGAGGATGTGAAAGACGAAAAAAGGAAAATAAAAGGAGAATTCCCAACAAACCGGAACTCATATCTCCAGCGGAAATCCTGGAGCCAAATGCCAAACAAAATCTAAAAACTGTCAACAGACTATGTAATATCATAGTAATCTTCTTCTCCTCATTTTCCCCCTATTACGTCTGTCCTTTTCCATGATTTCTGAGGTATGCATATTCGCTTGAGCTGTTTGTGGTTCAAAATAAACAGCGCGTTTGTTTATCATCTGCTTTCTGTTCTGTGTTTCTCTTACGCAAGATGTGTCAAGCTGTTGGGCCCCGTAGAGGAAAAAAGTGGCTTGCGATAGTTCAAGAAAATATGAAAAATAATAAATTCTATAACATTTGTTAATTAACCAAGAAAACAAACAATACTGTAATTCTAAATAAATCCAAATGCTGTACATGATTAACAAATACACATCAGAATTTCATTTTTTGAGGGAACATTTCTGTTATCAGTCCAAATATCGAGCAAATTGTTAAAGCCAAAAAGGTTCCTAGAACAGTGTAAAACGTTAAAAGCGTCCGATTCTAATAAACAAACGTATTGTCCACTTTATTGCTGACGAGAATTATACATAACAAAATAATGCTTGCAAAATTATAATAAAATTTCTCTCTCTTTATTCACATAAAATTTAGAAAATGAAGAGGGAGTTTTCTCATACTAGGATCACTCACATTAAATCAATACAACAGACATATCCTTGACATGTGTAAGGTTATGTGAAGAAAGAAAAGAAGCACGATAAACCATGTCTTGCAAAAGAACTGTAAAAGAACATTAGTAGCATATAAGATCACACGAAGGAGGAGTCCAAGAAAAATATCGAGTGGAACAACGAGTAAGAAAAAGGGGGGAGAGGAGGGAGAAAGGAGGGAGAAGGGGGAGGAAGAGGGGGGGGGGGGTGCTAAGAGGCAGGATTTGTTCATGACACAGCTGTGCAAGAGGATTACCCCGTGAAGACCAGCGTCACTGAGTCTTCTCGAGCCGAGCTGAGACGAGACACCTACCTAGCCATCCTTTCTGGCTTGCTGGGATGATGGTGACTTACTGCGCACCCTTTTCCTTTTGTGTACTGTTATTTGTATATTCATTGGTGTGTTTGTGCCTCTCTTTATTTATTTTTTATTTCTCCGTCTGTACAGAAGGGTTTTTCTTTCGACTATATCCTTCAATTTTATTCCCATCATTTATATTTGTTCTCTATTACCTTTCTCTGAATCCCGTTTTCCCCCTCAGTTTTCCATTTGTCATAATTTCTATGTATATCACATTACACCGATTCTAAGACAACTCAAATTATCAACGTTCTACTTAATGCTACCTACCAACCACAAAGTAATCTACTAGTCGACATTTACTCGACAACATACTCTCCTCCCACGAAAAAAGAAAGAAAGAAAAACACAGTGCAGTTGTATTGATGTTACAACCGCTCGTTCCGACTTTCTTGCTCGTGAGACCGTTTCTGATTCCTGCGTTAGGCTTAAGTAGGTTCTAACTCTATTCCTATTTGCCATAGTCATATACTGCTACTTTTTCCTCTCAGGATACCTATTGGCCAATACGTTTCACTTATTGTTATCATAAATAGCAATACATATGCAATGCGTCCTTTTCAGGTCGATTCGCTTTTTAAAAGTATATCTAGTAGTGTCGCATTGTAGTTTAGATGCTTGTTTTTGCGTGTGCTTTCGCCTACGTTCATTCACTCGCGTTTTCTCTCTCCTCTTCCTTCCTTGCTTATCTTTCCAACATTCTTCTTTCGTCCTATCCTACCGTCATTGTTCCTTCCATCTTTTTCTTTCCTTCTCTCTTTTTGCTCTCTATCTTCTTCCTGACTTTCTGATACCTTTACTCCATCCTCCTCCTTTCCTACTAGCACTCTCCTTTTACTCTTTTCTTTTCCCGTTTGCTTGCCTCTTTCCTTTTTCGTTCTTGTCACTCCCCCTCCTGACATATTTTCTTATGCTCCCTCACCCTTGCGCCTCCCTCCTCCTCACCGTCCTACTATCTGCCCCCCGCCCCCCTTCCCTCCCCTTTCTCTTCACGATTACTTCTCTCACCCGTTATGTTCTTGTCAATTTCCCTTTTAACACCATTCTTCACGCCCCCACCCTTACTCCTATCTCCTCTTTCTGTACCTCCAGGCTCCTTTCGTTCCCTTTCCATCTTTCTTTTCTACTTCCTCTCTTCGCGCGTAAAACCGGAGATTCATCAACGGACATCCAGAGAGTAGCTCAGCACCTGAAGGGAATCTTCGTTATTTCCGCGTCTCTCCAATATCCTCCTTCGGATGCGTCCTTCAGGCTGTCTTGGAAATTAAACATTTCTACCCAGTCCTTTCCTTTTCTCTGTCTCTCTCTTTAGCTTTTATCTATATCTTTCTCTCTTTCTCTTTCATTCAATATCTTAATTTTCCGTATTCCCGTTTCTGTTAATGATGCACAGTAAAAGAAAATAACAACACCCAAAAGCATTAATCATGATAATGACATTAAGAACAACAATAATAACGTAAGGCCTATTTGATAAGACCTACAGACAAAAGTATGGAAAAGGGAGAACAAAAGCAAAAACTGTCAAATGCCGCATTATCAACGTCCCTAGCCTTTCCCAACTCAAAACCATGACTAATAAGCATTAAAAAAGTGAAGAAAAAAATTAACAAGTAAAACTTATATTACAAACCTGGGAAGTATGGGTAATACTAACATTACAAAAACGGAAAGATCTGATAAAATTAATATCACAAAAATGTAACAAAACATGTAAAATCCCCATTCAAGATTAACGAGGTGTATCCCTATCACACTTCCAGGGCCTCCAAGTGACACGAGATCTACACTAAATGAACTACAATCCGAGTGCCAACAGATGATCTCGTATTTCCGTCGCCGGCAGCCACATCTGCTCGGGAGATTTATCTACAAAATTCTGCGACAGCGGGGTTTTCTTTTTTGACGTTTTCTTTCTATATTTGCTTTCTTTTTTCTTTTCTCACTTTTTCAGCCGTTTTCCTTTCGCTTTACTTTTTCTTCTTCTCGTTATTTGCTCGTTGTCTGACTTTTTTCTTCTATTTCATTTTCCTCGTTTTTTTCTATGCTTCGTATTTTACTTCTTTTATTTATTTACATTTCGTAATCATCGACAAAAATGGCAGTAGGCTTTGGAGATGAAGAGGAAGAAGAAGAGGGAAAAAATAAGAAAGAAGAAAAAGAAAAGAAGAAGGAGAAAGAGAGAGAGAGAAAGGAGAAAGGAAGAAGGAAAAAACAAACAAGAAGAAAATAAGAAGAAAATAGAAGAGGGAAGAGGCGGAGGGGGAGGAAAAGAAGAATGAAGAAAGAAGAACAATAACAAAACAGTAACAAAAACACAATAAATGAAGACACAAGACACAGGTATAATCAAAGAAATGGAACGAAACGAATAAGAAATGTCTTCAAAGGAGAAAATCCTTCCTTAATAAACGGTAACAAACCTAGAGAGTCACAGAAGATATATTCTCCTCGTAAATACTCTCAAGACAAACGGTACTGATGATATAATCAACATGAAGACGATAAAGACAAAAACAATTTACACGAACATTCAAGCTGTTTCCTCAGTAACTGTGAAGAATTTGAACCATCATGAAATGCAGGAGATTAGTCCTAAAGCCTTTTTTATAATCAGCAAACCATCATGATCATCAGAACTCAACTGGAATCAAAGGGGAAAAAGGAAAAAAGGGTATGCCAATGAAAATAAGAAATAGATTATATTAATGATGACAAAAATAATACTGATCATAATATTGGTAACAATAATAGCGATAATGGTAGTGGTAATAATAAAAGTGATGAAGATGGTACCGAATGAGAAAATAAAATTAAGATAACAACAGCAACAATTATAATCCTTTCTAACAATGACAAGAACTATAAACAACGCCCCATGATAGTCTCATAACAACAATTATAACCTTTTCTAACAATGACAAGGACTATAAACAACGCCCCATGATAGTCTCATAACAACAACTATAACCCTTTCTAACAATGACAAGGACTATAAACAACCTCCCATGATAATCCCACTCATAAAAAGAAATGCATTTCAGCGACTACTCAACAAAGCTACAAAGAGGTTAAAATATATTCCACACACACCCCTCCTCCACCCCCTTGCCGGCTATTCATAGAACTGAAAAATAAGTACACCTTGCCCAGATCTCGCGGCGATATGTCGTAGGGTAGCGCTGTGTTGACTTTGGATGCGAAGGGAGGGGAAGGGAGAAACGGGGGAGAGAAGAAGGGGGAAAAGAGAGAGAGGGAGAGACATGGGGGTAAGAAGGCGTAAGGAAGAGAAGGGGAGAATGTAAAAAAAGGCGAATGAAAGAAGGAAGGGAGAAGAACAAGGGAAGGGGACAAGGTGAGAGAGAATGAGAATGAGAGGAGGGAAAGAGGGAAAGAGAGATAGATAGAGACAGAGACAGATAGATAGATAGAGAAAGAAAGAGAGAGAGGGAAGGTGAAATGAAAGAGGAAGGGAGGTAGTAAGGAGGTTGAGGGGATGGGGGATGGGTGAAAGAGGAAAGGGAGATGGCGGTAAGGAGAGCGGGAAGGGGGAAATAAGAATGCCGGAGGGATAGAGGGAGTAAGGGGTGAAGCGGGGAGGGAGAAGAAGGGAACAGAGGTGCAGAAGGTTACAAGTCGGTCAAGATGCGTCAACGACGGTATTTTTGAACATGTCTGTTTCTTTTTCGTTGTTAATTATCATCATTATCATGACCCTTTGCTAGTCGTTTCCACTAAAGAATTATAATAATCACATACAGTGCGCTTATCTTAAATATAATTACCAATATTTATGTTGTTTTTATTTAGTAGTAGCTATCATACTCTTTATCCGTCTCTTCCTCTTTCCCCTTTGACTACACAGGTGTTCTTAATTTCAAGCATAAACACTGTAGAGAGGTAGAAAGGATAGAAATAGAGGAAATGTATTTCAGTTCGATGCACTGCAGCTTCTTTCCCTGCGATTCCCATCTTGAAAGCCGAGGCGGTCTTAGAAGAGCCCGACCCACGGCCCTTGGCAGAGTCTCAGCCTCAAGGAGTTACGGTGGTGCGTCGCCGTCTTTTGGAGTCATAAGCAGGACAAGATTGGCTTTGATGGCGGCAGGTGTAAAGGTGACAGGTGATTGCCTAATGGGAGATAGGGCACCGGAGGCCTTTCCTGTGTAATCAAACGGTTGATTTTGCTGTGCAATGGAGATAGATGCTTTGGCGTATTTTTTTCTCTTTTTTTTTTCAGACGGAGCCATGTGACTGTGTGTGTGTGTGTGTGTGTGTGTGTGTGTGTGTGTGTGTGTGTGTGTGTGTGTGTGTGTGTGTGTGTGTGTGTGTGTGTGTGTGTGTGCGTGCGTGCGGGTACGTGTATATACAATTGGTCTTAAGTTTAGGAATATGCTGAAATCCACTGAGAAAATAAAGTTCCTCCATGAATAACTGCACCAAGCATAACAATCAGAAATCTCTCACATCACAATTTTCTCAGGCTGCGCAACGGCCAAAGAAGAGCCACATGCGATTGCCACACTGCACGTGAAAGTACAGACATCCCGATCCTCTTACATAACGTTCATTATGCAAACGAAGAGGAAGTTCCGACCACACAGTCATGTCTGATGTACTATAAATAGTAACAAAGAAAGGAATATCTAAAATGCGAGAAAACACAAGGAAAAATGGTAAAATTTATCTCATTTCCGTTTATCTACGCTACAAGCTCTCTGGCGATACGATCATTTTCTTGTCTAGATCTTAAGAAATTGTTAACAGACACATGGCATTAAGTATTCGTATAACGTCTATTTTCCTTTTTATTTCTTCCAATCTCAGTTGATATCTTTCTTTATTTTTTATCCAATGTATAAATTATTATGCTCATCTCCATTTTTTCGTTATATATACTTTTAAGTTTACTCATCGAAGATTACTATCAAAATGCACGATTTTATTGATATCATAATCATAGTAATAATAATAATAATAATAATGATAATAATAATAATAATAATAATAAAAATAATAATAATAATAATAATAATAATAATAATAATAATAATAATAATAATAATAATAATAATGATAACAACAACAACAATAATAATAATTATAATAATAATAATAATGATAATGATAACAACAACAACAACAATAATAATAATAATAATAATAATAATGTTGGTAATTATGATAATAATGATAATTATATTAATAATAATAATAATAATAATAATAATAATAATAACGATGATGAAATAAATAGAAATAACAATAATGATAACAATAATAATAACAATAGAAATTATGATAGGATAATGGTAACAATACCAACCTTGATCGAAGTCAGATTTCTCCAATTTCAATCGCCCTTCAGGTCGTCATAAAAGAGCATTACCCTTCTTCCTGTTAATACCACACATCCCTCCCTCCCTCCCTCCCTTCGTCTCTTCCTCTTTCTTTCTTCCACCGTGCCTATCCTAATTCCCCGTAACCCTCCCCCCCCCCCCTCTCTCCCTGCTTCTTCCTTCCCCTCTGCTTATCCTTCCTCCCCCTAACCCTTTCCCTTCCCTCTATCCTTCTTTCATTCTTCCACCCTGCCTATCCTTCTTCCCCGTAACCCTTTCTCCTTCCCTTTCTCCTTCCCTTTCTCCTTCCCTCCTCCTCCCCCACCCACCCTCCCCGACCCCTCACAAGCCTCGTAATCCGACACGTGTGCACCGACACCCCATTAACAACCATCGGAACAACAGCCATAACACCCGCAAGCACATGTGAACAGATTAGTCTTACTAACCCTCCCCCCCTCCCCCCTCCACACTGCCTCCGCTCCTACTTTAACTCCATCCGTCATCTACCCCCTTGTCCCCCCCCCCCCCAGCTCTGACTCCCTCCGTCCTCTGCTTTACGTGTCTTCTTCCCTTAATCCCTTGCTTCCCCAATTCCAACTCCCTCTGCCTGCTGCTTCCCTTTTTACCTACTCTCCCTCTTTCCTTCCCCAATTACCCCGCAATTCCAACTCCCTCCGTCCACGACTCCACTCGTACTCTCCTGCTCCACTTATTTTTCTTCCCCATTTCCAACTCCCTCCTTTTTCTACCCCACTTCCCTACTCCACCTCTACCCATCCCCTACCTCCATCCTCATCACCGCCTTTAACTCGAAGCTTCATCTCCCCCCCCCCCCTCGTTGCGTAATGCGGATGAGTGTTTCGTAGTGGTAAAGAGATGAAACTATATCCCTTCTCCGTTTTCTGCCTTTGTCTGCATCCGTTTACCCTTCTGTCTTAATTTCACGCCCACGGTATTATATGTCTGTCTGTCTATTCTTTACCACGTCTCCGAATACCTGTCTATCTTTAATGCCACTCTATTTATAACCTTGAGTCTGCCTTTGTCTCAATTTTCGTTTCTATTAGTCTCCTTCCTATCTCTCCCTTTATTCCTAATCCTAAACCTCTGCCACTCGCACCCAACCGACCACTTTAAAGACTTTTATGGCCAATATAACCTACCTGATTAAACGTAGATCTTCAATTCCAATATCTAAGTTCGAATGAGACCTAACACCCTTTTGTCTTTATAAAGATATAGTATTACCTAAAAAACGTAAAATCCAGAAAAAGTGTAAGCATAAGCTTACGGTGGCATGTGCTATCAGTACCCTTACAATCTTAAACAAAAATAATAACTTAACAGTACATTCACCATTCTCGAAAGGCGAAAAGATCTGTCATCAGCAACGTAGTCATCAAAAAAGGGAATATAAGCTATCAGTACAGTCAGAATCACAGGGAGCTAGTGTCAACAAACGCCATTTTACATGTGTCAATGACGGAAGAAAAATGAACGTCGAGGTGTTATACACGAGTGAACTGCGTTGGGTGGCGGCTTCGGGGAGATTTAAGAGATTTAAAGGGGAGGGAAGGAGAGAGGGGGAGTGAGGGGAGAAAGCTGAAGGGGGGAGAGAATGGAAGGAGTGATTGAAAAAAGAGAGAAAGGAGGGGGGAAGAGTGAGAAGGGAATAGGGGAGAGTCGGAGAGAAAAGAGAGAGAGAGAGAGAGAGAGAGAGAGAGAGAGAGAGAGAGAGAGAGAGAGAGAGAGAGAGAGAGAGAGAGAGAGAGAGAGATAGAGAGAGAGAGAGAGAGAGGGGGGGGGGGGACAAGAGAACGAAAAAAAGAATATAGGAAAACGAGAGAAGGGACATAGGAAGGGAGACAGTGGCTTGTCGGTGCGAGAAGGTAAGGAGTAAGAAAGTGGAGGAGAGAAGGGTGAGAAAAGATAGAGAAAGGAAGAGAGAGAGAGAGAGAGAGAGAGAGAGAGAGAGAGAGAGAGAGAGAGAGAGAGAGAGAGAGAGAGAGAGAGAGAGAAACAAGCAGCCAGAAAGACGAAGGGGTGGAGAGATGAATGTGGTCATACATTCGCAAGCACTTGCCCGTATTCAAGTTTCATTGTTCAGTACACACACAAAAACAACAAGCAAAAACAGAAACTACGTACTTGTTCCTGGTCTGTAATAAAAGTTAGTAGTAATAACTATAACGAAAATTCGCACCGATATAATTCTACCTCTGGGACTCTCCAAACCACTTTCGATGGAATAGTAAAATTATAGATTAAGATAATGTGTCTTTTTTCTGCAGCTTCGAATTTAACAAATGTCATTCAGTTTTTAGTCCTGGATATAAAATAATATAAGACATTAACATTCACAGCCCTCGTACATGTAAAATGTACCTGAAAACGGCGGCGGCGGTGGTGGTGGTGGTGGTGGTGGTGGAGGAGATGATAGCAAAAATACTAATAATAATTCTAACATTGATAATAATGCTAATAATAGTAGTATAATGCCGAGACTATCATGATAAAATACGGATTATAAAAAAACTAGCTAAAATAAAACAAAAATCACTCAAATAATTGCATAAAAAATAGTCATATTGAATAAAGTCCATAAAATAGTTTCTGGTTATTCGACAAAATTGATTTGGATACAGTTCTATCAAATGTTAGATAAAGAAACGAACATTACTTTATGAAATATCAATGCAAAAAATAAAACCTAGAAATAAAATGAAAAAGTATATAACATGAGTAGCTTAGACGTGATGGGGAACATAAGCCTTACAGTCATGAACTTTAATTAAAATGAAATTATACGAAATAAGACCGCAGACTTCTCCTTCCTTCCCGTATTGCACAGCACAAAATACAGTAAATTTAGTGAATATGAAAATGAAAACAGGAAATGCAAACAGTTACATGACAAAAATATGAAGAAAAATATAAATATACAATATATACGATGTAAAGCTGACATTCGCGTTCTGTCCGCACGTGTCCCCATAATGACACGTCTCGAGGTAAAGTTCGATAAACGGTCGCCAGATCCAAGGGCGATCCACATTCCACGTGTCCAATGCGCCATTCCACTCATGGTCTAGGAAGTGGATTCTTGAACCAGTGTGTAATTTATTTATCCCTTTTTTTTTTTTTTTTTTATTAATTTGAGTTTTTTCCTCTCTTTCTCTCTTTTATTATATCTTCGATCACTTTATGTTGTTCGATTCCTTTTGAATACGAATAGAAAGTAGATGAAGATGTGGTAGAAAATTCGGGAGAAAAAAATAATACGTAAAAGATAATATCAACAGATGGCAGAAGAAAGAATGAAAAGGCGAAAAAAAATAATAATAACATAGAGAAAAGCAGCAATCCATCCGACGCCACTCGCCCCCCTTCACTTCAACGCCCACTTCCTTCCTCTTCCACTCTTCGAACGCGCCACCTCCACATCTCGAGCGTCAGGAGTCTAGAGGACTCAGCCACCAAAAGTCAGCGACCAACTTCAAGAGCATTCTGCGTTCGGAGCCGGGGGAGTCAAGGACCAAACGTCAGCAGACAACTCCAAGAACACTACCCGTCAGAAGCCAAGGAGAGTCAGGAACCAAGCGTCAGCAGCCAGCGACAAGAGCATTCCGCGTCAGGAACCGAAGGGAGTCAGGAACCAAGCGTCAGCAACCAGCTACAAGCGCATTCCGCGCCAGTTCTCGCGTACCATTTTTCCTGGAGACAGCTTGGTGGCGGCGAGATGATCAACAGAACGCTTATCATTAATCACGAGAGATGTAATCAGTCAAATTCATCTGGCTTGTGCGTACGGTTCTCTATATGTGTATGTGAGTGTGAGTGTATGTGTGTGTGTGTGAGGTGGGGGATAGGAGAGAGGGATTTATGAGGGTTGCTTTTGGTGGGGGTATGGGGTGTTTCTCTTAGGGTTTGGTTTTATATTTCTCTCTCTCTCTCTCTCTCTCTCTCTCTCTCTCTCTCTCTCTCTCTCTCTCTCTCTCTCTCTCTCTCTCTCTCCCTCTCCCTCTTCCTCTCTCTCTCTCTCTCTCTCTCTCTCTCTCTCTCTCTCTCTCTCTCTCTCTCTCTCTCTCTCTCTCTCTCTCTCTTAATTTCTTCTCTCTCTCTTCATCTCTTCTCTCTCTCTCTCTCCATCTCTTCTCTCTATCTCTTCATCTCTTTTCTCTATCTCTCCATCTCTTCTCTCTATCTCTCCATCTCTCCATCTCTTCTCTCTATCTCACCTTCTCTCCATCTCTACATCTCTCTCTCTCTCTCTCTCTCTCTCTCTCTCTCTCTCTCTCTCTCTCTCTCTCTCACACACACACACACACACACACACACACACACACACACACACACACACACACACACACACACACACACACACACACACACACAAACACACAAACATACACACACACACACACACACAAACGCACATTTTGTGAACATGTGCATATGTACTTTTTTCGCACGCGGGCGGAGGCGGAGAGTAAAGAGAGAGAGAGAAAGAGTGAAGGTTTATACTCGCTTGATTCTCAAACCACATCTTTTTGCTAACTGGGGAGATTTCTGTTGCGGTTTGCGAGATAAATGAAAGTTCGCTTTTTCGGCGTAATTGCTTGTGTCAGTTGTTATTTCTGTGCCTTGTGGTAGGGAGGGGATGCATGGTCGTCATCATCATCATTTTCATATTATCATCAAGATCATCATAATTCTCCTTTTCCTACCTCTTCCTGCCCTTTATCATCATCATATCCAACATCGTCATTATCATCATCGTTGCAAAGAAACTCATGTCAGATTTATAACCACTTATTAGCATAAGCAACATCGTAGAACAGCGTTTACAAGTCACATATACCACAGCAAGTGACTATAATTCTGGTCAATACGTCATGCGTTTTCCGCTCGTATCCGAACGCGGTTTTCAGAACAAAACACGTATGTTCGCAAGGAAAAGAGAGGAAGGGTAAAAGGTTCACGTTTCTGATCCTGTTAATTACTATCTATCTGTATATATATATATATATATATATATATATATATATTTACACACACACACACACACACTCATATATATATATTTATATATATATATATATATATATATATATATGCTTATATACATATACATATATATACATATATAAATGATGCATCTTTTCAAGCGGCTTCCAACCGCACCCCGGTACAGACGGAGCCAAGATACTCTAAGCTCTAAAACACGCAGTTAAAGGGAGGGAATAATCAGAAAATTCCCTTCGTTTCTGCGAACTGCGAGGCGATGCACCCATCTGGGCGTCCCAGTGTCTGCGTTGTTGGTTCAGATGTCGAGCAGATGACAAGTGAAAGCATAAGGTTTTCTCATGTATCCTTGAGTATAAAGTATCCTTGGGGGCCTGGTTAGCATTACGGTACCGTGTAAACGTGTGTCCTGGATAAGCGATGGCCTTTTGTGCGTCGACCTTTTGTTTGTTTTCTTCTTTCTATACCGTTTCCTGCTTTGTTTCATCTAAAGGCCGGCTGGGTTGAACGCTCTCCCTTTTACAGAAAGTCGCATACACAAAAAATACAGAAAAAAACAGGGAAAAAGAAAATTTATTATGTTAACGTTTTCTAATGTCCTTGTCCTCGAGATTTTTGAGCTGAGGTTGCCTTTTGGTGACTTTTTTGTTTGTACATAAATCTCTTGTTGTTCTCTTTTTTTAAAGGATAAATCCTTTTTTATCACTAAGTGGGAATGACCGGCGTATCCAAAATCGAACGATTTTGATTAAGAGAAGACATACATATTTATCAAGATTATTACAAAACCAATAAAATCCATCATCTTATAATCCTTCAAGTGAATAACGAACCTATCAACAAATGCTTAAAACCTAAAGACCCTCTGCATGGATATTTTGGCAACCGTGTATAAATCAATGGTATCTAACACTGTATCTCCTCAGTGATCTTTCTCTCGCGACGTGGCCGGGAAAACACTCATCTTAAACAGTGTTGTCTGACATCGTCTCTATCCTTGATGTCTGAGCATGATGACGTACGGGACATTTATAC
>NC_061831.1:24692586-24697586 GCF_019202785.1 Penaeus chinensis
AAAATAAAAAATAATATAAAATAAAAATTATAATAAAATAATTTTATATACCCGTGAAATTATTTAATTATCAAATTTTTGCAAAACATGATTATTACTTAATTTTAAACTTATCATAAATTTTATAAAAGGGTGATATATTTTTTATATTAAATGGGACTAATAGATATATTGTTTATATATATATATTATATTATATTAGATAGTATAATGAGAGTATATTGTATTATACATCTCATTACCCCTATTTAATTATGAAATATTTATAAAAAAACAACACCCCCCCCCAAAATTCATCAACCCCCCAATTTAATAAAATAACCCCAATAAAGGAAAAAAACCCCAATTTCTTTAAAAATTTTCCCTGAATCCAGAATGCTTTTCAAAGATTCTGTTAAATTTTTCAGCCAGAACCCGGGTTGAAAAAATAGTTTCGATAAGCGTCTTCAAAAAAAGTATACTAATAAAAACATTTTCTTTTGGGGGAAAAAAAATGGAAAAAGGTGTTAAAAAACCGCGTTAGGTCGTTTAAATGGAAAGGTATATTATTTTTATTATATAATATAAAATATTATATATGTTATAAAATATTTAAAATTATATATATATGTTGTGTGTGTTTGTGTGTGTGTGGGGTGGGGGGGGGGGGGTGTTGTTTTGGTTTTTGTGTGGTTTTGTGTGTGTTGTGGGTGTTTTTGTGTGTTTTGGGGGGTTTTTGGTTGGGGGTTTTTTTTTTTTTTTTTTTTTTTTTTTTTTTTTTTATTATAAAATATAAAAATAAAATTTTTTTTTAAAAAAATTTTTTATTTTTTTTAAAATTTCTTTCAATTTTTTTATTTTTTTAACAAAAAGGTTTTTTAAATTAACTTTTTTAATTAAAAATAAATTATTATTTTCTAAAATTTTATTTAATAATTTTAATAAAAAAAAAAATTAATTTTAACAAGTAAAAATGTAAAATAAAAATTTAATTTTTTTATTTTTTTTTTTTTATAATTTAAAAATAAATTTTAAATTTTAAAATAAAAACCAAAAATTTTTAATAATAATGAAAATATTCAATTAAAATTAAAATTTTTTTTTATTAAAAAAATTTTAAAAGAATTTACCCCCGGGAACCCAAAAAAAATTAAAAAATTTTTTTTTTTTTTTAATTAAGGTGGGGGTGTTTAAAAAATCAAAAATTTATAATAAAATTTTTAAAAATGTTTTAATAAAAAATTAAAAAATTTTAAAAATAAATTTAAATTTTATAAAAAAAATTTTAAAAATAATTAAATATATTTTAAATTAAAAATTATAAAATATTATTTTTACAAAATTAAAAAATTAAATTAAAATTAAATATTCATAAATTATTTAAAAAATAATTTTAAAATTAAAAATAATAAAACAAAAAAAACAAAAATAAAAAAAAAAATAATAATAAAAAAAAATTATTAAAAAAATTAAAATGTGAAAAAAAATTTGTTTTTAAAAATTTATATTCAAAATAACAATAACAATAACCAAAACTATGAAAATAAATTGATTTTTATAAATTCTTTCTTATTATCATTAATTTCTTTATTTTTATTTTTATTGTTTCATTATTTTTTTATATTATTACTTTTATTATTACTTTTTATTATTATCTTACAGTTATTGCCATTTTTCTTTGTTTTTATTATAGTCCCATTATTTAATATATGATTTTGCTTTGTTTTTTTTTTGTTATTATTATCTGTCATTTTTATCATAAAACCATTATTTTATGCTATTGTCATCATATTCCCCGTGTTTTAAAAAATTTAATTCATTTTTATTACTCCCCCTAAAGTACAGGTGGTAGTCCCCGTAGAGTTTTTCTTCTTCAAAAAGAGAAGGCCGGACAAATATAAAAAGTAATATATAAAAAATATTTATAGAGTAAGTACCCTAAAATACCCCAAACCCCATTTTTCTCTAGAAAATCGAAAGAAAAATAAACTTCAAAATATACAAGAAACAAGACAAAAGAGAATTTTTTTAAATTACCTTTTTGATTTGTTGTGTTTTGGGTTTGGGTATGGTCGAAAGCCGACATGAGTGAGTGCCTTTTCTTTTTGATTTCCCCCTTTTGGTGGCCCAAGAATGGGATATTGAAAATTCCCCCATATTCCCAATTTCCGATTTTTCTGAAAAGGATACTATGTGGCTTTGGGGTTTTTTTTTATGATAACATAGAAAAGTTATATATATATTTATATATATATAACCTACGTGTGCATATATTATTGTATTCTTAGTGTAGGTAGAAAATTCTAGAAAATAATTGATACACTTGAAAACCCCAATTATTGTTTTTGGGTTTTTATGCTGTGCGACGATTACGTAATTAAAAAAACAAAACAAAAAAACGGTCAGATATATTTTCCTCCGCTTGATCGTCTTGAATCAGTCACACAGTAAGAACACGGTATTCGGTTCGTTCATGATTTCACTCATCCAGTCTAGAAGAGAGCGCGTAAAACGACAACACAGAGTTGAACAAGAACCCGACGCACACTTTACACTATCTATCTCGGGGCCCAAAAACACAGTCTGGAGGAGAGGGGAGGTGTGTGGGGGGAAATGCCCCCGACGCTGAGGTGTTGGCGTGGGTATGCGTGCGTGCAAACCCGCGTCACCTGGCTCTTCCGACTGATTCTTGTGTCTCCAGCGCTCTCCTGAAAGAAGAAAAAAGACAAGACGTGAATTTTACTGAATGAAGCCGGATTAAGCTGATTTCTTGATTCAGAGAGGATCTTATTGATAGTTCAGCCTAATAAGATTTGTTTCTTACGGAAAGGGCAAATTACCACATGGAGTGAGAGCAACATAACGCAATATTCCTCTCTCGTCCTCATTTCCTGTAAGAACCATTACCCAGAGTCTTATCATGCAATTTCCTACCTGGCCTTCTGTTCTCATATAATGGTCTCTTCATAAACTTAATATATTTCTTTTTCTGAGATTTAGATTTTCCTCCTGTCCCTCCCCCCCCCCCCCTCTCTCTCTCTCTCTCTCTCTCTCTCTCTCTCTCTCTCTCTCTCTCTCTCTCTCTCTCTCTCTCTCTCTCTCTCTCTCTCTCTCACTCTCGCTTTCGCACTTTCATTTATACATTCAACATACAAACATGTTTTTTTTTTCTGCGACTTCTCTTCCTCTCTTATCTCCGGCTCTCTTTTCTTTTGTTCTTTCTCCTTCACATCCACCTTTCGTCCTCTCATCCTTCCTACCGGACTGACTGAGTCACTCACCCCCCCCCCCTCCCCCTCCCCCTCCCCCTCCCCCTCTCCCATTCATCCTCCTTCCCTCCACGCCTTCCCAATCCTCTTGCCTCCTGCCCCAGCCCCTGCTTTATGATGACCCCCTCACATGGCAACCCGGCATTAGAGGAAGGTACAAATTAGACACATTAGGCCTGATGCACTTAGTGGGTGGGGAAGAGGGAGGGGGGTGAGAGATGGGTAACGATGGGGGGGAGGGGGCGCCGGGGGTGTATTAGAAGGACTAGTAGTAGGGAACTGTAGGGAAAGACTCAGGGAAAGTGAGAGAAGGAGGGAGGGATGAGGGTAAGGACAGAGGGATGGGGGAGGGATAAGCACTTGGGGGAGGACTAGGGTAGTGTGGCAGGAGAGTGGGAGGATATTGGGGGGAGGGAGGTCGTACCGGGTGGGGCTTGAGGGGTGTAAACCATGGCGACCTTCGGGTATTTCCCACACCTGGATGACCTGAGATTTATCTTACAGACGAGAAGATGATGTGGAGGTTATAGCGGGAAGGATGGCGATAAGAACGGAGGATATGATGATTAACACACAAATAGGCAAGCACGCAAAAGAAACTTGCATTGCCAACATCCGCATTTGCAAGCGTCTACGGTTAGGGGAAAACGAGAAGGAGAGTTTCCATGTGTTTGATTATGTATGTGTGCATGTACGTCGTACGCGTATATGTATGCATGTACATAGTATGCGTAGGTATTTATGTATGCATGTATCATTTATGTATACATGGTCATACGTTTGACTGTGTTCACTTTAAAAACATGCAGATATATGCATACATGTACATATGTTTGTATGCATGCATGTCTGTATAGATGCATGTACCTATCTATGTATTAATGTACCCACTCATATACGGATATATGCATATGTGTGCATATTTGAATGTATGTGTGTGTGTGTGTGTCTGTGTGTGTGTGTGTGTGTGTGTGTATGTGTGTGTGTGTGTGTGTGTGTGTGTGTGTGTGTGTGTGTGTGTGTGTGTGTGTGTGTGTATGTGCGTGTGTGTGTGCGTGTGCGTGTGCGTGTACGTGAGCGTGTGCGTGTGCTTGTGCGGGTGCGTGTGCGTGTGCGTGTCAGTGTGCCTACAAAACAATTAAAAGAAAAATAGTCCTTGAAATAACAATTTGTTGGCCGACAAATGACAAACTCCTGAAAATATATATGTGAAAAACGTTAGAATAAATAAAACCACTAAACTACTAAATAGTAAAGACACTTTAAAATCAAAAAGAAATAAAACACACATCACTATAAATAGAGCAACGAAAGCAACTTAAAAGCTAAGGAACAAAAATACAATATGGCAAAGAACCAGCTGTTGGCTACGAGTTCTAAATGACCCGTAAGTAATAAACAACAAAACTGATAGAAAAGTAGAACAAGAACAACAATAACAACAACACCAGTTGCTACTGAGATGATGATAATTATAGTGCAGTAATAATAATGATGATAACGGTGAAAATATTAAAGAATAATAGGAAGAATAGCAGTAATAGTAGTAATAGTAGTAACAATAATACTACTACTAATAATAATAGCAATAATAACAATGATGATGATGGTAATAAATAATAATAATAATAATAATAATAATAATAATAATGATAATAATAATAATAACTTTAACAATAATAATAATAATAATAATAATAATAATAATAATAATAATAATAATAATGGTAATAATGATAACAACAGCAATTA
>NC_061831.1:24710086-24715086 GCF_019202785.1 Penaeus chinensis
GGGGGGGATGGAATATCACCCCCAAGCAGGAACAGATGCAACGAACCACACCTGAGTTATGTGTTATAATGGGTGGATCCACCTTGTACCCTTCCGGTTGCCCCTTCTCCCCGTCCCACCCACAGGTTTATTCTCGTTATTACACCCATGTCGCCCCCCCCCCCCCCCCCGACTCAAAAAAAAAAAAAAAAAAAGAGAGAGAGAGAGAGAGAGAGAGAGAGAGAGAGAGAGAGAGAGAGAGAGAGAGAGATAGAGAGAGAGAGAGAGAGAGAGAGAGAGAGAGAGAGAGAGAGAGAGGGGGTCGTTGTATTATTATTCATCATCGCTCACATGTATGTGGTAATATTTTAGACAAGTGGCGGTAGATCAGCGGCTCTTTTTTCTCTTTTCATTCTTGAGAATGTTTTGGGTGCAGTGGCATTGTTCGGGCAAGCGGGTCCCAGGAGGGGGGTGGTCATAATTTTCCTCCAAATATAAAAACGAAATAAAAATGTACATTGTAATTTTCGGAATGGCACATTTCTTTCCTTTTTTTATTCTCCCTTTTTTTAATTATGGCAGCCAAACATAAGCCGACATTATTTTCCTTTTATTCTAAAATACATCAAACCTTTTAAAATACAAAAAACAGTACCTGTGAGTCAGACATATATCACATGAATATTAACTTCACACATACGCACAAACACACACACACATATCCTCCCTGAGACTGACAAATGTGTAGATAAATGGGTATATAATGCTTGAGAACTAGAGAAAGAGTTTTTGGGTTTGAAATCCACCCCCTCCCCCCCATCCTCAGAACTTCAAAGCGATGGGGTTCGGATGTCAAGATTCACATCCTTCGGACTCCCGAATTATTATGCTTAACTTCGTGATGGTGAAGAATAAAAATAAGGAAAGGGAGAAGTAGAAGAGGAGAAGAAGGAGGAGGAGGAAGAGGAGGAGAAGGAAGAAAAGTAGGATAAGGAGGAAGAAGTGAAGAAGGAGGAAGAGGAAGACGAGGAGGAGAAGAAGGAGGAGGAGGGGAGGAGAAGGAGAAGACGAAGAGGAAATGGGGGAAAAACAGGAGAAGGAGGAGGGGAGGAGAAGGACCAGAAGGGCGAAAAGGAGGGGGATAAGGAGGAGGAAGATAAAGAGGAGGAGGAGGGCGAGGTAAGGGAGGAGGAAGAGGGAGTTGAGGAGATGGAAGAGGAGAAGAAAAAAAAGATTGTGCAGCAGAATGGTAATAATCAATACAAATAATAACATAAACAATAACAACAAAGGAGCAAGGGGAGAGGAGAAACAGAAGTAGACAAAGAAGAGAACAAAAAGGGGAAAGGGAAAATAAGAATAAATAAGGCAATAGAGCGAGAATTTAATGAATGGAAAAAGAAAAGAAAATCATGAGTGACTTTGAGGAGAGATTCGAGGAATGACGCAAGCAGTGGTAAAGAATATTTGGAAATAAATGCAGAAAGGAAGAACATAGAAAAGGAGAGGAAGAATGTAACTTTGGAATATTCGAAAAAAAACGAGTAAAGAGAGAACGAAATATTTCACGAACATATAGTACACGAAGAAATCTTGATTAATAAGAGAGAGAAAAAGAAACTCCAGTGCATCAAGAAATATGGAGATAGAGGGAAGTCTGCTGATAATCAAAATCGGCAGACTAGCATATGGCATGCGGATGATTCAGCCAATTAGTCAATTGGTTAAAGCCGTAGGTCGGTTTCAATTAAGTGACTGCGCGCACTTATCACTATAATTTGCTTTGGTAATGATGACGATGAAAAACAATAGCAAGCTACCTGTATATATTCCTTACTTTAATATCCTTACTAAGTGACAGATGCTGAAAAAAGTAGTCATGATAATAGATCTAAATGAGTACTTCAGATTTTTTTCCATAATAACAGAACATGCCCCCTTATCTTTAGATAAGTTGGACAGATGTCAAAAATAAATCATTAACAGTCTTCCCTAAAAATAATAATAATAATAACGCAAAATATCTTCCAAGAACAAAACACCGCATACTGTTTCAATATCAAGGCTTCAAGATCCATTTGTGATCATGCTAGTTTCTGCGAACGCCGTCGACTGAACGTAGGTGTATCATGACTATATGTGTTATTCAAGTCGTCGCAAGAACAAGAAGCAAGTCGGAGATACAGAGCCGCGACACCTCGTTCTTGCCCGGCGTCTCACTCGGTGTCTGTGGATTTAGAACCGCTGTTGAACGGGAGGCAAAAAAAGGTCGCACAGGACAGATCAACCTGACCTTTACATCATGAAAACTGATATGAGCCGCACATGAGCCGACAAAACGCTCTTTACTGCCACGTATGGCGCTAACAGGTGCTGCCGCGGCGGAACAAAACCTTACCTCGACCGGGGCCTCTCCCGTGCAGTCGGCGGCAGGGGGAGGGAGGAGGAGGTGAGAGGGAGGGAAGGGAGGGGGTGAAAAAAGGAGAAGGAGGGAAGGGGAAGGATGGAGGGAGAGAGGGAGAGAGAGAGAGATAGAGAGAGAGAGAGAGAGAGAGAGAGAGAGAGAGAGAGAGAGAGAGAGAGAGAGAGAGAGAGAGAGAGGAGGGGGGGAGGAAAGGGAAGGATGAAGAGGGAGAGAGAGAAAGGGAAGGAGAAGGGTAAAGAAACAGGAGAGAGGAAGGGAAGTGCTGAAGGAGAGGGAGAAAGAGGGAGGGAAAGAGATAAATGAAGAAGGAAAGAGAAAGGGAGGAAGTGGAGGGATGAAGGAAAGGAAGAGAAAGAGAAGGGGTGGGGTAAAGGAGCAGGAGAGGGAGGGAAGGGGTCCACTACTTATTATCACTTACCGGTCATGCAATTTCATGTCCACGTAACTTGCAGCTATTGATGCATGATACACCTCTTTCGATGCGGAGTAACTTATATTAATGCTATAGACATTTTTTTTTTTAGAATTAAGTATCTAGTATGCAAAAGGAAACACATGGAAGTAATCATGTAACGAAGGTTACAAAAAGTTTTACCGCAAAAATGAATCATTTCGGAAAAAAAACGAACACTAATTAAGATATGAAATTGATGCACCCGCATGAATGTTGTTTTCTTTTTTTTTCGTTGATTGTCAACATGTCCTGTTTATTACATGGCGAGCGATCGTTCTCAGAGATTAGGCCTAAAAAATGCATGCGGTTCCTCTCAACGAGGGAACACCAGGAGGAAAGTGACGAGGGAGGAAGAGGAGAAAGAGAAGAACGATAAGGACAAGGAAGAATTTTAGGAACAAGAGAAGGAGAGGGATGAACAGGACAAAAAGGAAATTAAGAAGAAGAGACAGAAATAGAGAAAATGGTATTAGTAGTTGTTATAGCAGTAGAAGAGCATTAATAAGAGGAAAAGGGATAACCGAGTGAGAAAGAACACGAAGACGTGTAAGAATGAAAGGGAAAAAGGAAAGCAGGAACAGTAATGGAGGTATAAATAGAAGCAGAAGAGCGAAAACAAACGGGGAGAATGAGGAGGACGAAGAGGAAAAACAATAACAAACGAAGGAGAAGGAAGAAGACGAGGAGGTTAAAATCACAAAAAAGTCCCACTTCCCACATTTATACACCCGAGTTATCCCCCATAAATCACGGATTTATACCCTTTCTTATGCAGCGTCTCGTAAGCTCGATCGAGAAAATTCCGCCAAGGGAACAAGGAAGTCACCTTTTCCGGCCTCCGCGATTACGGAGGTTCCTCGACCACGAAGTCCTGGCTCTTAATGGGCCCGTCTCGATCTGCTCGAGGGTTTCTTGCTGCACTTCTTTTCAAGTTTTCTAGCGATATATCAACCTGTTGGGGGTACGGGGTAAGGTTTAGGTTGTGGGTGGGGGTTACGGATAGAGGGGGTGGGACTAAGGGTAAGAGTGAAGGGTGGGGGTGGGGGAGAGCACTTGGGAATGGGTGTTGCATAGTGTGTCGTGGTGTGTGTAATACATTGTGCCGATGTGTCCTCGACACATCTGCGGCACTTTTTCATATTTTTTCTGACTCCTTTACTCCGCTTTTTCTTTCTAATTCTCCTTCTATTTCCTACCCCACTCATTATTAATTTGTGTGACAGTTCTGCTTTGTAAGTGACACTTTTTCACAGATAGTTACTAGAGACACCGGTTGCTTATGCAGTGGGTTCCCTGCCCTCGCTTGAACGCCCAGAGGGGAGATTTTTTTGAGGGTGAGGGGAGGTGGGCGGCAGTTGGTGGTAGTGGGGGCGGTGTTTGAGGTCCTTCCTTCTAATAACCGAATCATGAAACACCTGCCGACCGCACGGTGGCAGATTTGACGGTAACGATGCAGAGTTATGAGTGAGGGGGTTTTTCTCTCCCCTTTTTTTCTCCCGTTCTCCAAAAATCACCGCATATACTTCATCGTAGCTGCAAATTAGGAAAAAACTGTACAAGAAGAATTTTCCCAGTCAAAGGGAAATCGTTCGTGCCGGCTTTTGTAACATTTTCCTTTCTCTCTGTTTTCATTCTCTCTCTCTCTCTCTCTCTCTCTCTCTCTCTCTCTCTCTCTCTCTCTCTCTCTCTCTCTCTCTCTCTCTCTCTCTCTCTCTCTCTCACTCTCTCCCTTCCTCCCTCCGTCCTTCGCAAATAGTGTGTCCATTAATTCTATTAGGATCACAGTTATATAATTTTCCACACAAAAAATGCAAAAATCAAAGGAGGAGAAAAACATCACATTCATTCCCATAAATTATGGAGCTACTCTATCACTAATATTACGTTTATCACCACTCGGCATAACGTTACGCTTCGCCCGCCTTATGCAGTCTACTGTTGCAGTTAGAGAGCTGTTAAATTATAATCAGGTAAACTAACATAGACATTATCAGTACTATAAAGTATGCCGTAACATCCATTTAGCATATATTTTCGATGTCTAGAAAACAACAATGTTAAAACAATTGGTAAAAATGGAAAGAAAGAAAACCAATTCAAATTACAATTTTTGCACACATATCCTTAAAATGTCAAAAAAAA
>NC_061831.1:24720086-24722586 GCF_019202785.1 Penaeus chinensis
ATTATCAAAATTATTACTGCCGTTGCATTTCTCATCGTTATAATGAATGATATCGTTATTTCTTCCATTCATATAATTAGTTTGTCTCAACAGCATCGCCATTAACACCATTAAGGCATCATTACCATGTTTCGCATTATTTTCATTATCATTATCATTGCTTCTAATTGACTGTTTAGCATAATTATGAATTATTACAACGATTATCATCATTATAATTTTCTATGTTATCGTCACAATAATAATCATCACAGCATCTTTATTCTATCATTAAATCATAACATCATGTCCAGCAGTGCGCCCTTTTCTGCTGGTAATCAAGCGCGGTCAAGTGAGACTGACGGCCGTCTCGGAAGTCAGACGAGCCAGCAGGGACGTCAGCATTTAGGAAAACCCTTCGCTGGTGAAGTAGTCAGCACTTCAAGCGTTAACGCGAACTAGTTTCGTAACAAGAGGGACTAAGGAAGAGTGATACTGTGAGCGTGATTCCCGATCTATGCCGCCCTCGCCGCCAATATTCTCAGTTAGATTTGTCAGTTTTGAATATGAAGATTACATTTTTTTTTTTTTTTAACACATCTCTTTAAATGTATGAGCTCATCTCGGCCCCATAGGAAGAAGGGAGAAAAAACGTACAAATAAAATTATATAAAAAGAGGGAAACCAAAAAAACGGGGAAGACAGTGATGAAAAAAAAGGTAGAAAAGGAAAGAAAATCTATATTTCCCAAAGAAACAGCGGAAAGATCTTATCCTAGATTTCCCCCCTTCCTCGCTTCGCCAAGTTGTAGACAAGAGTGAATCCGATAACGAGCTAAATCACTCGGAAAATTCGCTCAATGAACTAGTTTACACACCCCTCCTACTCACATACAAGAACATGCACGTCCTCTGTTAGCTGGACAACAAAGCTCATTCATAAAACCCACTCTACAACCTGGCCTGACCCGTCATTACGTCACCGATATACGACCCTAAATAACCATTCATAAATCAAGGCTGTTCTTTTTTTGTTGACGGAACTTAAACGGCATTTTTTCCCTCGTTTAAGAGGAAAGGACAGCCTCTAACAAATATCACTTCCACAAAAAACACTTTGGTTTACTAACACGATGACTAAACAGCCTCGCTTAATGAAATTGTTTTACTTACTTGGCGTAGGTCAGGCGGGAAGGCGGCGCCGTGGTGGATGTGCCTAGACCCAGTTTTCGTCGCTCACGTGGTTTTCGAGGGCTGACTTAGCTATTCCCCTACGCTGATCATGTTACTTTGGTTGGGCTATATATAAGACCCTCGTCTTCACTCACACTTCCTTACTAAAAGCGAAGTATATGTGTCATTATTTTCCTCCTTTCGTGAGAGTTTTCCGCGAATGAAGCACGGAGCAAACGGAAAATTCAGCACCACGGCTTTCACTTCTTCACTCAACACATGAGGCCCAACAGATGCCCGGCGCACAGAGGTCGAAAAAAGGAGACAGAACAAAAAATCGGAGACCGAATCTGAAGAACAACAGACACTTTTGTAGGGTCCGGTAGGTACAAGCCCTACTTGGGGGTGGTGATGGGGGGGAGGGGAGAGGGGGTTTTTATGGTGAGAAAGGGCAGTGTTAAACATGGAAAAGGCACCGGGCCCGGGCAGGGGAGGGTTTTCTTGGGCCACTTGGGGAAAAAGCGAAAGATCCACTTGAGTGGCACGAGCGATAGCGCGCTTCGGCGGGCGAGGGACGTGACGTAAGGCCGCGTGCTGGAGTAGCGACTGGGACTCGGGGGGGTCCGTGTTTGGGCAGCGGGGCCGCGAGGGGAGAGTTGGTTTCTGCCCGCAAAACCCTCGCCCGCCGCAAAAGCTTTCATTTTCGCCGGCCAGCCGCACCTCCGAACGTGCGCCCCTGGCCCCGGCAACCACTCGGGGGGCACCCAAAATTCATTAGGACCTGTTTTTTTTTTTTTTTTTTTTTTTTTTTTATAAGTTGCCAAAAAAGAAGGGCACCCGGGGAAAAAAGCGTGATGCTAAAAAAATAAAAACTTTTTTTTTGGTTGAAACGAATTTTTTTGAAATACAACAACACGATTTAAACCCAAAATTTTCGTCCTCGGCGTTTCTTTTTTTTTTTTTTTTTCAGTGGCCGTAACAACTTTCCCAAAAGGGTTTTAATTACTTTTTTTAAAGGGTTTTGACACGTTGGGCACGGGAAGGAGGGTTTTTTTTGGGGGGGGAAAAAAAAAAATCCCTGGGTTAATCTGCTGTTTTTGACTACCAACATGGGAGTAGTTTGATTTACTTGATCATTATTATTTTTTTAATCATTATCACGATTGTTGTAGACAATAGTAAAATTTTGCATTATCATTTTAATATTGCCATCATTATAAATTAAAAATTCCGTCATTGATCACAATTTATCATAGTTATCATTATTGCTATTGTTATTATTATTATTATCATTACAATTATGATGATTATTATTATTACTATTACTGTTATTATTATTATGATTATGA
>NC_061831.1:24725086-24735086 GCF_019202785.1 Penaeus chinensis
TTTATATATATATATTCTTATATACTTATATATGTATATATGTAAATTCATAATTTATATATATATATATATATATATATATATGTATGTATTTTGTATATATATATTACTTTATATATATTATGTGTGTGTGTGTGTGGTGTGTGTGTGTGTGTGTTGAGTGCGTGCGTGCCGTGCGTGCGTGCGTGTGTGTGTGTTGTGGTGTGTGTGTGGTGTGTGTATGTGTATATGTATATATGTATATATATATATATTATATGTATTAGACTAAGATTATTTTTTATTTTTATTTACTATATCTATTATTTCGGTGTGCAAATATTTATTTATATATAATTTATATATATATATATGTATATGTTTATTTATATGGGCCACATATATGTATGTTGTGTATATATTTACATATATATATTTAATAATTTATTTTTTATATATATTATATATTTATACATAGTATATATACTATTATATATATATATATACTGAGAGAGAAGAAGAGAGAGAGAGAAGAGAGAGAGAGAGAGAGGAGAGACAGAGAGAGAGAGAGAGAGAGAGAGAGTTGTGAGAGTGAGAGAGAGTGGGGGGGGGGGAGGATTAGGAGCAGAGGAACGTGAGAGAGGACGGTGAGAAAGACGGGGAGGAAAGAACGAAAAAGTGGAATGAACATAGCTGAGAGAGAGAGAGAGAGCGTGAGATACAGAAAGAGGAGGAGAGGGAGTTGAGAAGAGAGGAGGAGAGGATGAGAGAGAGTGTGGGAGAGAGGGAGAGAGGAATAAAAAGAGAGAAAATAGAGAGGAAAAAGTGAGAGAGAGAAACAGAGAGAGTGAGCGAGAGAGAGGAGAGTGAGTGAGAAAGATGAGAAGAGAGAGAGAGTGAGTGGGAAACAGAGAGAGAGAGAGAGAGAGAGAGAGAGAGAAGAGGAGAGAGAGAGAGAGAGGAGAGAGAGAAAGAGATGAGAGAGAGAGAGTGAGTGAGAGATGAAGAGTGAATCAGAGAGAGTAGAGAGAGAGAAGTGTAGAGTGAAAGGAGAGAGAGGAAGGAGAAGTGTGGAGATGAGAGAGAGAGAATGTGAGAGAGAGAGAGAGAGATAGAGAGAAGAGGAAAGAAGAGAGAGAGAGAGAGAGACGGAGAGAAAGAGTGAGAGAGAGAGAGAAGAGAGAGAGAGAAGCGAGAGAGAAGCGAAGAGCGAGAGAGAGAGTGAGAGGGAGAAAGAGAGAGAGAGCGCTAGGGAAGAGAGAGAGTAGAGAGAAAGAGAGAGAGAGTGAAGGACGAGAGAGATGAGTGAATGGAGAGACGAGAGGAGGCGATGGGAGAGAGGAGTCGAAGTGAGTGAGGAAAGGAGAGAGAGGAGAAAAGAAAGAGTGAAAGAGAAACGATAGAAAGGAAGAACGAGAAAGAAGAAAGAAGTGAGTGAGACAGTGAGAGAGAGAGAGAGAGAGACAGAGAGAGAGACATATATAAAGAGAGAGAAAAGAGGAGAGAGAGAGAGGAGAGAGAGCGATGAGAGAGGAGAGAGAGAGAGAGAGGAAGGGAGAGAGGAGAGAGAGTAAGAAGAAAGAGAGTGAAGAGAGAGAGAGGAGAGAGGTGAAGAGGAGAGCCGAGAGAGAGAGGAGAGAGAGGTGTGAGAGATGGATAAGAGAAGAGAGTGAGAGGAGAGAAGAGAGAGAGAAAAAGTGAGAGAGAGAAAGAGAAGAGGGAGAGAGAGAGAGAGGGGAAGAGTGAGAGAAGAGGAACAGATGAGAGTGGAGAGAGAGAAGATAGAGAGAGGAGAGAGAGAGACAAACAGACAGAGGAGAGGACAGAGAGAGATGAGAGGGAGAGGGAGAGAGAGAGAGAGAGATAGCGGAGAGTGAGGAAAGTGGAGAGAGAGAGAGAGAGAGAGAGAGAGAGTGGAGAGAGAGAAAGAAAGATTGAGGATAAAGCGAAAGAGGATAAGAAAGAAAGAGAAAGACAGAGGAGACAGAGAGAGAGATGAGAGAGAGACAGATATCAGGAGAGAGAGATGAGAGAGAGAGAGAGAGCAGGAGAGAAAGAAGAGAGAGACAGACTGACAAATTCCAGAAAGAGATGAGAGACGAGAGAGAGAGAGTAGAGAGAGAGAGAGAGAGAGAGAGAGAGTGAGTGACGAGGGAGAGGAGAGGAGGAGAGAGAGAGAGACAGACAGACAAACATACAGAAAGAAGAGAGAAGAGAGAGAAGGAGGAGTTGAGATTGATGATGAGAGGAGGAAGAGAGAGAGAGGGAGAGTTGAGAGAGGACAGACAGACAAACATATACAGAGAGTGAGGAGAGACGAGAGAGAGAAGCAAAACATACACAAAGAGAGAGAGAAGAGGAAGAGTCAGAGAGAGAGAGAGGTACAGAAAGAGAGAGAGAGGAGAGAGAGAGAGAGAGAGAGAGAGCGAGAGAGAAAAGAGAGAACAGACGAGATAGAGAGAATGAGAAGGACAGAGAAGGACAGGTGAGGAAAGAAGAGAGATAAAGAAGAGAGAGGAGAGAGAGAAGTGAGAGAGAGAGGAGAGTGGAGAGAGATGAGAGCGAGAGAGAGGAGAGAGAAAAAGAGAGAGAAAAATGAGAGAGAGTGAGAGAGAGAAGACGAGAGAGAGAGTGAGAGGAGCAGAGAGAGAGAAAGAGAGAAAGATGAGAGGAAAGAGAGAAAAGAAAGAGGAGAAAGAGGTAAAGAGACAAGAAAGAAAGTGAAAGATAAGAGGAGAGAGAGAGAAGAGAGAGGGAAGAAAGATATACAGTGAGAGAGAGAGAGAGAAGAGAGTGAGGAGAGGAGTAGGAGGAGAGAGAGAGATGAGGGAGAGGGAGGGAGAGAGAGAGAGAGCAGAAAGAAAGAGCAGACGAGAGAGAGAGAGAGAGAGAGAGAGAGAGAGAAGAGATTAGAGGGAAAGGAAAGAATGAGAAAGAGAGAGAGAGAGAGGCAGCAGTGCAATGAGGAGAGAGGAGAGAGAGAGGGAAGAGGGTTAGAGGGGGGAGTGAGAGAGAGATGAGAGCAGAGTGAGGAGAGATGAGAGAGAGAGAGAGAGAGAGAGCGAGAGAAAGAAAGAGAGAAAGAGAAAGAGAGAAAGGACGAAAGAGGAAAGAAAAGAAGAGATGAGAGAGAGACAGAGAGAAAGACGGAGAGAGAGAGAGAAAGAGATGAGGGAGGAGAGAGGAGAGAGAGAGTGGAGAGGAGAGCGGGGGGGGGGGGGGGGGGGGGGGGGGGAGAAGAAGATGGGATGTGAGAGAGAGGAGGGAGAGAGAGAGAGAGGAATCAGACCAGAGAGGAGCAGGAGAGAGAGAGAGAGAGAGAGAGATGAGACGAGAGAGAGAGGATGAGAAAGAGAAAGAGAGAGAGAGACAGAGAGACAGAGAGAGGAGAGAAAGAGGAGAGAGGAGAGAGAGAGAGTGGAGAGATTGGAGAGAGAGAGAGACGAGAGAAAAGAAAGAGAGGAAGAGAAAGAGAGATAGGAAAAAAGAGAAAGATTGAAAGGAGTGAGAGAGACAGAGAGAAGAGAGAGAGAGGAAAAAGGCAGAGAATAAAAAGTGAGAGAGAGAAAGGAGAAAGAGAGAGGGAGAGAGAGAGTGAGAGAGAGGAGAGAGATGAGAGGAGAAACAGGACAGGGAGTGAGAGCGAGAGAGACGAGAGAGAGAGAGGAGAGAGAGGATAGAGAGAGAGAGAGAGAGACAGAGCAGGAGAGAGAGGAAGGGAAGAGAGAGAGAGAGAGAGATAGAGGGGAGGAGAAAGATTGAGAGAGAGAGAGAGAGAGGGGACATAAAAAAAGAGAGAGAGGAGAAGGAGAGAAAATGGGGGAGAGAGAGGAGAGAGAGAGAGAGAGACAGGAGAGAGAGAACAGGACAAAGAGTAGAAAAGACAGAGGCAGAGAGAGAGAGGAGATAGAGATAGAGGGGAGAGAGAAAAGAGAGAGAGGAGAGACAGAGAGAGACAGAGAGAAAACAGAGAGAGAGAAGAGAGGAGAAAAGGGGAGAGAGCGAGGGGAGAGAGAAGGAGAGAAAGGGGAGAAGCCCGAAGAGAGGGGTGGGGAAAAGGAAAAGAGAGAAAGGCGGAGGGAAGAGAGAGAGGGAAAGAGAGGGGAGAGGAGAGAGGAGAGAGAGAAGAAGTTTGGAGAAAGAGGGGGGGGGGGGAAAGGGGAGGGGGGAAGTGAGAGAAGAAGAGAGAGAGAGAGGAGAGAGAAAGAGAGAGACGACAGACGGGACGACAGACAAAGACAGACGGGGGAGACAGACAGACGAAAGACAGGACAGAGAAAGAGGGGAAAGAAAACAGAGAGAAAATAGGGGAGAGAGAGAGAGAAGAGGAGCGGGAGAGAGAGAGAGAGAGAAAAGAGAGAGAGAGAAGAGGAGGAGAAAGACGAGAGAGGAGAGAGAGTTTCCATTATATCAGTAAAAAAAAATCAAATACCACCCAGGGAAGGTCACCAATACAAAGGCATTGTAAAACATAACTAAAACAGGAACGAAAATAAATGCCATATGCTTGAGATTCAAATCACACAACAAAAAATCACTCAGAGAGAGAGACACAAAGTCACTACGACACACGCACACAAAAACAAGGTCGACGAGACAAAGAACAAGGTCACTGAGTCAAAGAGCAAGGTACTAGGGAGACAAGAAAAAAAGTTAGAAAGACAACTAAGAGTGTGCCTTTGGACAAAAGAGAAAGTGAAAATTATCAGGAAAAAAAAAAAGGCAGAGAAAAAAGGTAAACCCCAAATTTGGGGTTTTCACTAAGGTCAGGATATACGTCAAACATAATTAAAGGAAAAGTCCCTAGCAGTGATATGCCCTTAGATAAAAAGGGACATTTTATGCCCCCAATTAGAGAAGAACACATCCCACAAAATACTCAGAACGAAAGAGCAATATTTAAGCAATATTTAAGGATTAGTGTAATAACAGACAGAATCTGAAGGAACGTGAAATATATGCCTCTTTTTGATGCTCCCAAGACACAACGGGCTCAAAGAAAAAAAAAAAGAAAACAAATAAAAAGATACTTTTTATAGGTAAAAATAATAATGATAATAATAAAATTAAGCTAAAACAAGATCACTGCAAAAAAAGTCGGGGTCACCCACCTGATTTAAGTGCTTCTGGCGAAATTAAGGCTTTCGCATACACTGCATTAGCAACAAAAGTCTCGTAAATTTGCGGGTTCTTTAAAAAAATGGACAGCACAAAATTTTTCCCAAAGATAACCGAGAATATAAGTTTACGCCCATATTCCATCAAATGGTAACAAGATATTAACCAGCCTCATCTAAATGATAATCGCACTTAATATTCCATTAACATACCCCCTAAAACGTACAAGGCGGGTAAACAAAGATATCGCGTATACAAAAACCATGTTTCCAAAACCCAAAAACAAAAACCCCCGCGAGTCGAAGGAGGCTCCGTCCAGCCACCCCGAGTCCCCCAGGTAAAACACAAAGGAGAATCGTCATCACTTCGCAGCGGGGAACTCAAGGTGCAAATCACTTGCGCAAAGGCGAAAAAAGCGCCCAAAGGGCTAGTGGGGACGGTAGTTGAGAGAGAGGAGAGGGGAGAGAGAGAGAGAGAGAGAGGAAGAGAGAGAGAGAGAGAGAGAGAGGAGGAGAGAGAGATGGAGAGAGGGAGGGGGGGGGGGGAGAGAAGAGCGAGTTGGGTTTTTTATTATATATAATTATATTTATGTTTTTATATATTAATATTTATGTTTATATGTATAATATTGTATATACATTTAAACACACAAACACCCTAACACACAAACTATATTGTGTGGGGGGGGGGGGGGGTTTACATATATTTATTATATATATATTTTTATATTTATATATTTATATATATTATTTATATTACTCTATATATAAAACACTTTTTAAATTTATTTCACAACTATATACATTTAAAAAAAAAATAGGAGGAAAGAAAGAGATTACCTATCTATCCATCATAGTAAGAGAAAAGAGAAAGGGAAAAACAGAAGGGGAAGAAGACAAAGTGGGGGCGACACCCTTCAGAAGGACATGGCAACAAAGCTTCGGTGAGTCGCCTCATCTGCCTTACTGTGTTTCGCTCTGTTCTGCAGATCTGCCTCGTTCGCGATTCACAGAATGAGCGATTCCCTTTTCTGATTCTGACCGAAAGTACGAGTGGGGAAGCGAGCATGAGAGGAAGAGTATTAAAGTAGGAGATAAAGAGAGGTTTGGGGAGGAGAATTGGGAGAGGGGAAAAAGCAGGGGAAAGGGGGAAAGGAGTGGGAAAAAAAAAGGTTTAGGGAGGGGGAAAGGGGGAAAAAAAGGGAAAAGAAAGAGGGAAAGGGAAGTGAGAGGAGAGAGAGAGAGGAAGAGGAGAGAGGGGAGAGAGAGAGAGAGGGAGAGAGAGAGGAGAGGAGAGAAGAGAGGAGGAGAGGAGAGGAAAGAGAGAGAGGTGGAAGGGGGGAGGGGGCGAAGGGGGAGGGGAGGGGGGTAGGGAAAGGGAAAAAAAAGAAAAAGAAGGAAAGATAGAGAAAAAAAAAAGGGAAATGGAAACGGGGAGAGACATAGAGGGCCGCGCAAGGAGAGGGGGGAGGGAGGGAGGAGGGGGGAGTGGGGGGGGGGAGGGGGGAGAGTGAGGGAGGGAGGGAGGGGGGGAGGGAGGGAGGGAAAAGGGGGCAGGGGGGAGGGGGAAGAAAAGGGGGGGAGGGGGGGGGAGAGGGGGGAGAGAAGGGGAAGGAGGGGAGGGGAGAGGGAGAGGGGGAAAGGGGGAGAGGGAGAGGGGGGGGAGAGGGAGGAGAGGGAGGGAGAGGGGAGAGGGAGAGAGGAGAGGAGAAGAGAAAGAGGAGAGAGAGAAGAGAGAAGAGGAGGAGGGAGAGAGAGAGGGGGGGGGGGGAAGGGAGCGGGGGAAATAAAAAGAAAGAATAATAAATCAGGGGACAAAACTAAAAAAAACATGACAAAACAAAAAAAGGTTGCGACAAGTGTGAAGCTATCCGAAAACGAACGATTGAATAATTAACTGCATTTGGATATCAAGCCATGATAGACACCAAGTTGAGAGTATCTTTTTCATTGCGGCATTCCTAATGCCCGGAGTCATGATTGGCACTCTGGGCGTGGGTAACCAGATGCAGCTGTTGGCATGAGGATGTCAGGACAAATGACCCTCCCGATGAACCAATGCTGTTATTTATTCGTTGATGTTGTCTCCGTAACATGAGCATAAAATAAAAACTTGTTCCTTTTAATGATTTTTTGTTAAAACACCTCCTTGCCCCTTAGTGCAACACAGGAGACTGATCTCATATGGTACTATGGCTCAATATAATTCACTTCCGCTATACAGTCTTTAAATAGGTACACCGTTAGATTACTAGCTATGTACATGAACCTGCCGAGAAAAATTCGTGAGCAGGCAAAATATGCGGTAGAGTGGCATGTATTCCGCTACACCAATGTGCATGTATACATTTGTCCGCATTCACAGTACCAACAAAGATGGAGTCTCGGAGCGAATTCTGAACAAAGACTCAGCGTTCACGGCCGTCTCCCAAAACCTTCCCAGGCCAAGTTCTAAAAGCTTTTTGTCTCAGCGAGGTGGGTAATAAGTCGGTAATTTTCAGCATTACGTCTAATTATGGCATAAGCGACGATACAAAAATAAAAATGGAAAAAAATAAGACGAATAACACGCGTGCACGTTCAGAAAATTATTACGGAAAAATGGCGCTCCGCTCAAATGCATTCCGTCTGTCGGAGCGGCGATCGGGACAGAAGTTCTTTCGGCTCCCTCATGGAAAGAGGTTTCGACGCCCCAGCAGGTGGACGACGCGCAAAAGCAGACAGAAGAAGAGACAAGAGCAGCTCGCGAGGACGGTTCCCGCACGACATCCGATGGAGCTGGGAAGTGCTCGCAGGATTACCACTCACGGGGCTATTAATAAAGCTAGTAAGTCTTCATAGTCCGGACAGAAAAATGGAGTAATACAGATGAAGGACACAGCTGGTAGCGGAAGTGGGTGGGCCAAAAAGCGTCATGTGCGCTCAAATTTACCAGCGGACACAGTACCAAAAAGCGAACATAATGATAGAGTCTGGTCGGTATACAAGTCGTTTTTTGATGACCTTAATTGTAAGACTTGCATATTTTTGTCGTGTTGTGCTTGCATATACTTAGGATGCACGAGCGTCTTTATTTGTCTCTTGTTTGCTTCTGTAGCTCACAAAGTCTCCTCTCTCTGTCTCTCTCTCTCTCTCTCTCTCTCTCCCTGATCTCTGTCTCCTCTCTCCTACCTGTGTATTCTCTGTCTCGCTATCTCTCTCTGTGTCTCTGTCTCTCTCTCTCTCTCTCTCTCTCTCTCTCTCTCTCTCTCTCTCTCTCTCTATCTCTCTCTCTCTGCTCCTCTTCTCACTCTCTCTCTCTTTCTCTCTCTCTTCTCTCTCTCTTCTCTCTCTCTCTCTCTCTTTCTCCTCTCTCTCTCTCACTCTCTCTCTCTCCTACTATCTCTCTCTCTCTCTCCTCTACTCTCTCTCTTTTTTTTTTTTTTCTTGCTCCCCCACTTCTCTCTCATCTCTTCTATTTCCGATTCATATCCTATTCTTTAATTTCCCTATCCTCTTCCCATCTAGCTCCCTTTCCCATCCTCATCTTCTTTTTTTATCCCTCCTCAATTCTCTCTCTCTCTCACTCTCTCTTCTCTCTATCTCTCTCTCTCTCTCTCTCTCTCTCTCTCTCTATCTCTCTCTCCTCTCTCTCTCTTTTTCTCTCTCTTTCTCTCATACTCTATTCTTATTTCTTTCCTATTTCTATCCCCTAAGCTCGTTCCCTTATCCTCTTCTTATCTGCTCTTTCTCTATCCTCTCTCTCTTCTCTCTTCTCTCTCTCTCTCTCCTTCCTCTCCTCTTCACTCTCTTCATACTCCTATATTATTTCTTTCTTATCCCTATCACTAGCTGTTATCTCTCCTCTTTTATCCCTTTCTTTCTTTCCTTCTCTCTCTCTCTCTCTCTCTCTTCCTCTCGTCTTCCTCTCGCTCTCTCTCTCTCTCTCTATCTCTCTATCTCTCTCTCCTCTCTCTCTCTCTCTCTCTCTTCTCTCACCCACTCGCTCTCAACGCTATCTCACTCTCTTCACTCTCTCTCACTCATCTTTCCTCTCTCTCACTCACTCTATTCTCTCTCATTTCTCTCTCACTCTCTCCTCACTCTCTCTCACTCTTTCTCTTTCTGCTCGTCGTTCTTCCTCTTCCCCTCTCCCTCTCCGCCTTTCTCTCTCTTCCCTTTTCTCCTCTCTGTTCATCCCTTCCTCTTTACCTCGTGTTTTCCTCTCCCCCTACTCCCTCCTCCGCCTTTCTCTCTCTTCCCTTTTCTCCCTCTCCTTCTCCCTTTCCCTCTCCCTCATCCTCTCTCTCTTTTCGTGTATCTTCCACGTCACAATGTACTCTACCGGTATGAAATGTAATATAGCGCCCCTAATCAGCCGTGTCGCTTTACGAAATGCCCAATGCTTGCCATCCAGTCACGATTTTTCGGTCCTGTTTAAATAGACAAAGCTGATCTTATATATACACACCAGATATTAAGATATGGATACATACATATGTGTTTGCATGCATAGATGTATATCCTTTCTGCCTCAACTACAATGCGATGTTATCCTTTTATATGCGCTGGTAAAAAGCTTGTTACAACTTTGTTCATTTTCGTCTGTGTTGATTCACCACTTAGGAATTTGTTTTATACTTATGAGTTTAATTCCGCTATTCTTCCCGTCTGTCTTATTTTAATTTATTTTTTCAACCTTTTATTGGTTTTCTTTTTCCTAATCTTATGTTTATTATCTTCCTTAGCTGACTGGTTTCTCTCGGGGATAGTTTAATAAATTGCGATGCGTATGCTTGTGTGTTAGGGAGGACTGTCCGTATGCGTGAGGGTGGGTGTCGGTGTGTATAGGTGGGTGGGAAGGCGAGTAGTGTGGGTGGGTTGTAGGCGAGTGGGCAGGTAGATGTAGGTGTGTCCGTACGTTT
>NC_061831.1:24740086-24745086 GCF_019202785.1 Penaeus chinensis
ACGCGAGACAAGCATCGCGGAACACGGCCCTTTCGTCATCACGCTTTGTCGACTGCCTTTTTATTTCAGTTATTTATTTATTTTGTTTATTTATTGTTAGCGGGTGTGGTTCCAAATAGACACATAGATATCTTAACATTCACTTTTTTTTTTTTTTTTTTTTTGAACATTATAAATTGAGCTCATTAACAAGATAAGTAGCAGTTATTTATAGCATATAGAATTAATCTGTGTTTGTTCTGGATCGAACATACAGTCTATGACTGCTAACATTAATGTCGGTGCTGTGGGTGTGTATATGTATATGTATGTATATATATATATGTATATATATATATATATATATATATATATATATATATATATATTATATATATATCATATTATATATATATCATATTATATATATTTATTTATATATATTATATTTATATCATATATTATATATATAATATCTATATATAATATATATATATATATATATATATATATATATTACGTATATAAAGAATATATATATGTATATTATATATATATAATATATATATATTATACTATAATATATATATCATATATATGTGTGTGTGTGTGTGTAGTGTATATATATATATATATATATATATATATATATATATACTATATATATATATTTTATGTGTGTGAGTGTGTGTGTGTGTGTGTGTGTGTGTGTGTGTGTGTGTGTGTGTGTGTGTGTGTGTGTGTGTGTGTGTGTGTGTGTGTGTGTGTGCTTTCTTATAAAAGTTATCTTTATATAGCAAACAGCTTTCCGAATCAATAACTCGTTAAAATAACTCACTAGCGATATAATGTTCAATAGTCTTACTAACGAAATGTCTACCGAATTCGTTCGCGCAGACGAGCTGCAACCACCCAATCAAATCCGAATAACCCCGAGGCACCAGCAGCAAGTGTTTGCCTTAGGAGATCACATCGAAAACAATACAGCAGCGAGATCACACCTAAACAATATTGCAACAAAATCACATCAAAAATGATATTGCAACAACGTCATTCCAACAACTGCTTCCGCTCAGAGCAGACCAGCGTTTACCTCAAGTAATAAAAAAATCATTTGCGAATATCGACGTCTTACACGCTACGCTCACGCTTACATGCTGCTCGAATGATGTAAATGATGTAATGACTCCGTTTTCTATTATGTTTGTATGTTCCCTTACAATGCATTGCAGTGCATCAATGCCATAAGCTGCAATGGTTCCGTTTTCTATAGTTTGGGGTCTTTGTTTGCAGTACATTGTTATTTTGTTTTTTTTTTAAACACAGTCCTTTCATTTCTTTTCTGTCTAATGTACATTGCGGTATATCAATAACAAAAGATTTTGGTTTATTTTGAAGAAATGGTTTTGTTTTCTATGGTTTGTCTGTTAGTTTGTCTACAGTGCATTGCAAAACATTAACGGCATCCGTTTTATTTTTTTGTTTTTATGTAATTGTTCCCTTTTCCTATAATATTTGTTTATTTTGTAAACTCCAGTGCACTGATGGTATTATCGAGAACGATGCTACGAATAAAAAGTTAATCTTCAAGTACGTCACTCTAGAGCGTAATATCACAAAAATGCAAAAAAAAAGACAAAGAAACACGCGATTACAATTATCTCCATAAATGGCAATGTCGAATGTTAAAAAATAAATATATATATATATATTACAACATTATTGGTAATATTATAGTGAATAACAAATAATAACAAATTAGTTTCACTTTTTATTTTGATATGGAAAAGGAGAAAGAGGAGAGAGAGGTAGGGAGGGAGAGGGGGATAGAGAGAGTAAAAGAGAGAGAGAGAGAGAGAGAGAGAGAAGGGGAGGGGGGGGGGGAAGAGAGAGAGAGGAGAGGAGAGAGAGAGAGGAGAGAAAGAAGGAGGAGAGAGAGAGAGAGAGGGGGGGAGAAGAGTGGAGAGGAGGGAGAGAGAGAAGAGAGACGAGATAGGAGGAGTAAGAGAGAGAGTGATGTTGAGAGAGGAAGGGAAGAGTAGGGTAGAGAAAGATCGAGGGAGAAGGAGAGAGAGGAGAGAGAGAGAGAGAGAGAGAGAGGAGAGAGAGAGAGAGAGAGAGAGGAGAGAGAGGGAGAGAGAGAGAAGGAGAGGGGGGGTGGAGAAAGGAGTGAGAGAGGAGGGGGAGAGGAAGAAGAAAGGAGAGACAAGAATGAGTAAGTGAGTGAGTGAATGAGGGAGGGAGAGAAATAAGGCAATTTTCTGAATGAATACAGGGGAAGAAGAATGACATGACACAGAGAACGAATGAAAGATCTCCTAATACCAGTCACGGAAATAACAGAACGAAAAAAGATTCAATTTTCTGAATGAACGCGGGAGAGAAGGAGAGAGAGAGAGAGAGAGAGAGAGAGAGAGAGAGAGAGAGAGAGAGAGAGAGAGAGAGAGAGAGAGAGAGAGAGAGAGAGCGAATTCCAAAATACCTGTCATGAAAGAGCGCCATGAAATTTCGCAAATTGGATAACACCCGAGGCATACGGCAAGAAGTAATCGTTATATGTTATTCGACAAGCACGAGAAATGAAAGTTTGTTTTGCCTTCAAGAAAACAACCCACGCTGCTTGGACAACGCCGAGCTGAGTGACGATTTCAGTCATTTAATGACAAGCGAAGAAGTCAACGAGTAGTCAGGAAAAAGAATGTAGAAAATCCTAGAACATTATACACATAAATACACCAAGAAACACGAGGAATGTACACGTTCCAAAGCTCCAATTTTTAAAAGACAACACTTGTTTCTTTTCTTTTCATTTTTCTTTCAAACACAAATGGCGACAGATAATACAAACTCGACATGTGGTACCAATTACTACAATAGAATTCAAGAATCAACAATTGAACTTTCATTTTGTTAAATAACGATTATTTTGTTTAGCCTCATTCATTGTTTACACACACCGAGAAACACGCAGAGGGAGGGAGGAAGGGAGAGAGGGGAGAGACAGAGAAAGAGAGAGAGAGAGAGAGAGAGAGAGAGAGAGAGAGAGAGAGAGAGAGAGAGAGAGAGAGAGAGAGAGAGAGAGATAATGTGTAAAATAAGCACGCATGTATTTAAATAAACGAAAAATATAAATACTTATATCAAATTTTCTATCTATCTATCTATATATCCATCTATAAATGTATATGTATATGTATATGTATATACATATATACACCATACCATCCAATAAAAAGATTATCTAACCAGAACCTAGACTAGCTTCTTGAATGTTACTCATCTAGAGTATGAGAGCGAGTTTTTTTTTTTTTTTTTTTTTTTTTGTACAATGCTAGGCTGCTGAGGTTACTTCTACGTGTAAGTTGAAAAAAAATGCAGTTATAGAAGCGAATGTACCTTCTCTGACAATGACCCGAATACACACAAGTCTGTGTGTGTGTGTGGGGGGGGGGGGGGTGCGCGCGAGTGCTATTCATCTATAAATCAACAAAGTTTTAAAAAATGTCGACGCCATGCCCCTGGTAAACACACCGCAAGGCTTCGGCAGCCAATTCCATGCTTCCTCCCCCACTCTTTCGTTCAGATCGACCTAAACGTGCAACAGGTTGTCACTGCGACCGTCACATCCCGTTACTTAAAACTATAAGCGGGTTGTGTTTTTGCCACGTGTCTAACCCACACTTCGACATCTTGGTTGTTGGTTAAACGTCCCCCTGGTGGAGTTAAAGCAATTTTCGTTATATTCACTTGGTAGTTCACGTAAATGTAATGTATAGTCGTACGTAAAATAAAAACGATGGTAAAAAAAACGGGATAAGGAAATGGTGATGAAATTAACGACGACGACGATAATGATTATAATGATAATGATAATATGATGACAGTGATGGAGTTGATAAAAACAATTATTATTTTCATTATCACTGTTATCATCATTATCATCTTCATTATTACCATTATCATTACCATCATCCTTATTATCATTATTATAATCACAATAAACTAAAAGAGATAAAAATCATATAAAAACGAAGAGCCAAACCACCCATGCTACCTCATTCACCTAACTCATTTAAAAATGCGACATAACCAAGAACGCGAACGCCAATCCGCGCCGCCTATGCTTATTACAAACTTTATGGACGCAAAAACCCTCAGGGAAAGGTGGCGTAGGTTAAATCGGAGTACTTTTGCGTGGTATTAAGCTGTCACGTTGCGTTTGCTTTATGAGCTTTTGGAAGGCACTCGGGAAGGGCTGTGTTGGGAGTGGAAGCACGAGTGGCAACGCTGCGGCTCAGGACGTGCTGGTGGCAGGTTCTACTCGTAAAGGCAGTGATAGTCCATATGCTGGGGTTGTGGTTGTATTGGCCGAAGAAAGGCCAGCAGCAGTGGTAAACTAATAGTAATAGTTTTGATATAATCAATTACAATGACATTTAAATCTGCCATTTGTATTCGTAACGGAAGTACCAGTTGCAGTTGCCATAGTAAATTGCAGCAGTATTGTTGTAATCACTACTGTTACTATTACCACAACTAATATTGATAACAATGATAATGATAATGACTGTAATTATGATGATGATATTGATAATGGTAATTTATGATACCAAACAATAAAAACAAAAGGAAGAAAAGTAATAATGATACATATTATCACCATCAATAATCAGGGAACAGATGACATATCAATTGATATATTATAGAAACTAACCATTCAACTAAAAAGAGATGTAATGAGTGGAATAGTATTATTATTATATATATATATATATATATATATATATATATATATCTGCACTTGAAGGCATTTAGTAACACATGCGATGGAAAATATCATATCATAATATTATCATATTATCCTCTCAGTGCTACAAAAGGACATACTGAGACATACCGTTATAGCACACGATCTAACATCAAAGTAAATCTTGCAATTTGGATCATTGTATACAAAACACTAATATGCATACTAAAAACACGACGTAAAAAGAACATATAATATTGAATTTACGAATCAA
>NC_061831.1:24757586-24760086 GCF_019202785.1 Penaeus chinensis
AACATGGATTATACTTTGCAAAACAACTATGATATCTGCTCTTATTCAGGGAAACAACAAAAAAATCGACAATATAAAAAATTCAGGTTTCAAAAACTACGCGGACAATGCAAAGCTGCTTAACCTGAAAACATCAAATACAAACCTTTTTGACATAAGCATAAGCGAAATCAAATTGGTCTAGTCAAAAGAAACTGAAAAAAAAAAATAATAATAATATATATATATATATATATATATATATATATCACAAATGACTATCCTCCTTCCTTCTTCTACGTATATCGACGTACTAAATATCATAATTTCATGAGGTTTATAACCATAAAACATCTTATGTACATTAATAATATATATCACTTCTCAGACATATAAGCTTATCATGAAACTGTTTCCATTTGTCTGTCTTCTGGTTATCAGATGTAGGTAAAACAAATGATATGATCCGTTCATCGAATTAAATGGTTTCTAATCTTCCCACCTTTTCCCACAACACATAGTCCTGTCGACCTCTAATTTCATGAACAGCGAATGGAAAGTGATCGAGTATCATGAAGAAAAAAACAATGGTTTATACAACATAGGCACCATCTATCTTACTTATAAAAAAAAAAAAAAAAAAAAAAAAAAAAAACCGAGCTGGCGCCACACGTCGCAAATTCGCGCATGCGCCAATCGCTGCAGTGAAAACACACAGCAAGCCTATTCCGAAGGAAAAAACGTAAATTAAGATTTTTATAGTTCACGATCATCATACCGTTATATTCATGATCTAATCTTCTCTTTTAACTTCGTCTGTCCTTCCTCGAACTTTCTATTCCTCCCCCATCCACCCCCCAATCATCCATTACCCCCCTCCCCTCTTTTACAATCATCACCAACCCTTCTCTTTTTCTTTCTTCCCTTTCCTTTCCTTTCACTTTCCATGTTCTCTCTCTTCCCATGCCATTTCCTCTCGCCTCTCCTCGCCTTTCCCCTACTCCCATACTTCGATTTCCCTTCCCGTCTCCCATCCCCCGTTCCATTCTCTCTCCCTTTTTTTCTCCCTCCTTCTCTTCTCCATTTTCGCCTCCACCTTCCCTCTCTCTTCTTCCTTTGCCTCCCCTCCCCCATTCCTACCTCTATTTATCCCATACAGCTTAGTGAAAACTTGTTCATAGTTAGAATAAAGAATCATGCACGATATCTAAGGTCATTTAGCATTTGGAGAGAAAAAGAAACACAAATCACAGACTTTGCCACCAACCTGAGCAAAACAAGGCAGAAAAAAAAAAGAAATTCAGTGATCGGGACGACAAACAAATAAAACACTGTAAACTAATATGTATATTGCAGGTACCTCATGACTAAAACTTCATTATAATTTCATTAGAATGAAAGAACTGAGGCCTCGTAAGGGAAATTTGTCTTTGGCTGACAAATTTGAACATATATTATAAATTGTACATAGAGTTATTATACGGTTATATATAAGTTTATATACAGAGTATCATATGTGCAACCTGGATGAGCTGCCATCCTAAAAAAAAAAAATAATAATAATAATATGAAAAATAAGAATACATTTAAATCCTCTAAATAAGTACCTTTAAGTAAATACCTTTAAATAAGCATACCTTTAGATCGACGCAAGAAATTCCGTTGTTTCTGCAGCAACTGCTCCTCCATGACACTTCCTTCTGACTGACTTTGGGTAGACTGATTTTGACTTCTAAGGAGTTTCCTACCCATATATAATTATTCCCATCGTCTCCTCTACATTATAATGCACGATGGAGAAAAGCAGGGATAATATTACACTGCGTTTTACAAGTAGAAACGAGACGTGATGAGCGAGAGAATCTTCGAGACTCACTTCCAAAAATGGCGGGAAATCACTGCAGATTTTTAATGTTACTTTATTTATCTTTTTTTTGCTATTTGTCAAGTTCTAGTATATCCCTAATGCTATATATCTAAATGTATAGCCGTTTGATAATTATGAATAGGCGGCAAAAATGTGATTTGATATTCTAATCCAATTTTTAAAAAATATACATTCATAAATAAAAGACGTGAAACTTCTGGGAAAAAATCGTGTTGCGTCCCGCTTATGTAGTTTGCGTCAGGCCGTTAGATGGCAGCAGAGGATTCTACTTGTTAAAACTGCTCACCTTTGTGCAAGACATACATTTAAGAGTTATTATGGTGTTAGGTTACTACCGTGTGCCTTCTACAAAACTGTAAAAGATATTTCTAAAATAAGATAATAAAATAATATGGTGGAATGATATGAATTAATGGTACATCTGCTCGACATATGGCGCCGGTAGGTAGTACATCTATTCACTAGAAGGTATAAAATTTTACCTAATTTTCATTCGTCATCGTGAGAGTGAGAGCATAACAGACTGCCAAAAGGTGTGATGTTTCATGTTAGTTTTATCACATTCAAAGAAAATGTGTATACATTCATAACAAAATTATTATAGGCCTACAGTAAGTATTGCATAGGAAGTGT
>NC_061831.1:24780086-24787586 GCF_019202785.1 Penaeus chinensis
CAAGTTCTCCCTCCCTGCTCTCGCTGATTAGATATAAATTGATTACGAGGTGTCAAGGCAAACACGACACTAACCTCTTCATAAGTGGGTGGAGCTAAAAGGACGGTCTCCTCCCACTTCCTTAAGGTTAAACGAGAAGCTTCCCCAATTATATTTTTTTCCTCGGGTCCCTACTCGCTTCTCTCTCCCTATCGCTTCCTGGCAACGCCTCTCTACCAATTATGATTGATCAAATATTTACTGAAGTGTTGTAATTAGCCACCGAGGCTGGCTGTGCTTTCGTAATGCGATGCAATTACTCGTAATGAGGCAGTTAGACTGCTGTTTAACTCGACAGTAAAGACTTCGATTAACAAGAGACGTTGTAAAAGGCTTGGTGGCTATTAAACCTGGAACTCCTCAATCGTTGCACGAGTTACAGTGCGTAATGATAGCGCCATTGGCATTAAAGATTTACACTTCATTTAATCACGAAGAAGATAAAATCGCCAATCCAGAACGTGATCGTACTTATCATACGGCGAGGGGCCTTGAGGGCATGTTGAAGGTTAGTGGATGGGGCGGGGGAGCGTGGTCATAGAGGAGGTTGGTTACTATGTTATCAGGGATGGAAAAGTAAATAGTAAAGGAGATGTAAACACATTTTAAATTAATCATTGATTGATATTGATCTAATTATATTGGAAATAAAGTCTCCTGCATACAAGACCACTTCACACTCCTGCCATTGGCGTCATTATTTAGTTTATAATGTTTTTGCATAAAAACTCCCTCGCACTGTGAACATGTTAACAAAGGCTATTTTTGGAACACAATTTGCTTTTTCTGATTGTTGTTTTCTTTGGACACGGACTCCATTTATCTAAAATTATCTCTTACAACGTCATCATCACCGTTAATTGTGTATCAGGGTATACCACATTGCGTTTTTTGTTTTGGCGCTTCATACGCCGTTATATGTATCTTCATTTCATATAAAGATCTGTCAGACGAAGATTGCTTATTGAAAATAGAAAGAAGTCATGAAACTTCTCCTGGCCCCTGCAACAAATTGAATAGTAACTGGACGAGATATTACAATATGTCATCAAGCAGGGTGAATTCCCCGCTTCTGTTAACCTTACATCCAGGGAAGGCTATACAGAAAGAACGAAGAGGGAGAGGGAGTGGGGAGGGCTGTCTGATGTCCTAACAAGAATCATGCTGGTGAAATATTCACTTAAAAAATGGATTTTCGGGAAATAAAAATTGAAGGGGAAGGAAGAGTTAACGAAATGGAGTTCAGAAGAATAGCATGCATTGAGTACATTTGCCCGTTCTTGGTTCTTTTTATATATACATTAAAATGAAACATGTAATGACAAAGATGACAGAAAAGATTCCAGAGATTATCTGTTTAAATCGAGTGTGACCATAGAGCCTTAACTAATCACAGTTCAGAATACATAATTAAACAATATTTGATAACCAGCCAGCATTAATTAAAACGCAGTCACCATGCATCATTAGCCAAGCATAACAGAGATTGACATTAGTCCAGCCCTGATGGCGAATCCCACGCTCCACTACTTGTGTTCAAATATCATTTGTGGAGCGAGTATCGGGTTACTGGTTTACGGAACGTTTTATGCAGAAGACTTTATCCTTATGACTCGTGATCTGGGTAGTTAACACAGGCGTCTTACATCATTGCTAAGATCAATTCACTTGATATTTCCTATTTAAATTTAAGGTAATTCAAGGGTTGGCGATATACCTGCAATGACTGATATTTCACGTCTATGTGGAATATAACGGGAGATACTGAAAATAAAGGAAAATACCGGGTAATACGTAGCTAATACTAATGAATGACACAATGCTTGCACACTAGCTATATTTGACTTTTTCACTATCGGTCAAATTACGTTCTTGGTGATATGAAGAGCATAAAAACACATGAGATTCATTGATGTTTCCAAGCAAGATTTAACCTTTTCGCTGCAACTCATTTACAAATGCTAACATTCGTACACTGGTTGTATTGTTCCAGAATAGTAGTATGATATTTGTAACGAATGTAAATGATAGCTTTATACTTGTACCTTAGGGTTACTATTAATCTTATTATGTTAGTTGGCGCTTGACAGAGATACACTGATGTGGAATTATATGTCTGCCTAGCATTGCTTTAGGTTATTTGAGTTCTATCATTTTCTCTTTGTATATCCCGAACTGATTATGAAAGCAGAATGTTTACACACTATCTCAAGGAACATATTTCTTAAATTATTTAATGTATCTACATCTTTTAAACGTCAGATATCACTCGGCGGTGAGTAAAAGTCAGTTCTTACAAAAAAAAGTAGTCTTTAGCTATGAAGCATGGAGCTAAATCCATCTATCTCTTTCAGTAACATTTACAGTTGTAATACTGAAGTTGGGTCATGTTGATTTCTGGGATAATCAAATTTTCAGTGAAGGATTTTCATTATGATTTCCGGAAGTGAAGCACACAGATATATCAGCACATAATGCTAGTAATGGTTAGTAACGTTGGTCGTTTTAATTTCGTAGGAATCCATCCCACGCAATGGTTTCAACATACTTCGGCTCACTTGTATACAGGAGAGTTGAATACCATGGTTAGCGTTTTAATGCTGGAAATGGAGACCCTTTAAAATAGGCTTGAAATAAAATAGTGTATTTCATGTTTCGTTTGATTCTAATCAGGATTTTTGAACCAGTAGAACCAGAAGTTTACATGATTTGTAAAGTATTTGGTGTATGAATGTATTGTCAACAGGGCAAGAAGAATCAAACTGTAAACACCTTTGGAAATAGAACTATTAGGTTTTGATATTTTTCACTTGTTTTACAATGCTACAGAACTTTGAATGCTTATCATAGAGAGAAGTCGTAAAATAACAAAAATACTGGGAAGACTTTATCTGAAGTTTGTGTACAGATGATAGCGACATTCATCTTGCATTGGTGAGGTGTAAAGTGTCGAGTAAACAGCTGATATTACTACAAAGGCATGAAGAATATATGCAACATCTGGCGTTGAAGCAGTGTTAACAGGTTGCAGACAGATGGTATATTGCTGAAGGGCTGTCATTAACCAGCTGGTATCTATTACACAGATGGTCTCTTATCATACATGGAATGAAGTAAAACACATTTTTGTACTGTAATAATATATATCAATGGCTTTTATTTGACCGGGTACCTTTTGCTATTTGTTTTTTTTCGTTACGTTTCTGTTTCTTAATTTTCTGTTTTATCCCCATCCTCAATTTTCTGAGACAATCCCAAATCGAACAAAAGAGGTAAGAAATAATCTTGCTTGATTGGCAGACAGATTTTATTAGGTGTATCGTTGTATCCATAAGGTCTAAAGCCTTACACATGATACCTGGAATTTTACTTGCCTTAATAACTGTACATAACAATATTAATAAATTGTACCAATCATACATTTGAAGAAAAATAGGGTATCAATTCTATGCAAAAAACATTCAGCCGATTATGTAAAAATAAAGTGAAGGAGCCTTTGTTTTCTTCTTGCTATATGGATTAATAAAATCTATATTAATCCCGGAGAACACTGTAGATTAAATGCAATAAATACAAACTGAATCTACGTTCTATGGTGAATAGCTATACAACCTATAAGATCTGACATTAAGGATGCACTTTAATTAAAACGACACGCAGATTTTCCAGTATTACATAAAGTGACACAAAGTATAATTAGGAGACAAAAGAGACAATCCACAGTCGCTGAAAAACAACTAAACAATCACATACACATGACTGACAAATACATCGACAAATGGAACAGACTGAGAAACAGACATACGCATGGAAAAGAAAACGGTCTACGTCTTTCTGAAAGACTCACTCACATATAATGACACACAAACACACACTGAAATACACTGAGACACTCATCCACTCTCTCTCAGTCTTCCAAACAAACAAGATGCATAGACAGACACTCACTCTCTCACCAGACACGAAAAGAAACGACACATATACACGACGAACGACCGAACTCACTGGTAACTGAAGAACAACCACGTCTTCTGCAGGATATACCTGATCTCCTATCATAACAAATCAAAATATACTTTTAAGCCGGAAAAAGCAGAAAAATACAACTCCAAAATTATCTACATCGCTGAGAGAAGAATGCTTAATAAAAATGTGCTTAAGAATGTTTACATATATGCGTGGTACATAGCACCACATAACAAAACTGGGCTGCGTGTGCTTCCCCTTTCTGCCCTCTCTCCCAAGAAGAGGTCCTTAGAAAAAAATAAAACAATGAAATAAAAACAAAAGAGAACATCACAAATGCGGGCATGCAAGAGTGGTCCCTCTAACCACTGCCCTGTGCTAGGCTTACGAACTAGCTAACAGGCTTCAGTTGGTACATATCGAGTGTCAGTGACTGGGGTTTAATTCCCTTACCGAAGCCAAAGGATTAACTAAAACACAGCAGACTGTATTGGCTGAAAATCATATATACTGTATACATTGTTTTTCTAACTCAGTTTTTTTATTAAGAAAGAAAACTCCCTTTGCCACAGAGGAACATACTGACATATAAAGTATTTACTCTACAAAATCTTATGTTAAAAAAACGAAGCATTTATCGAAGAAATGAACTAGAGCATTGGACTGCCACAAGGAAGCCTACGACACAAGCTGAAAGACTCCACACTGCCAATCCTTGCAGAAATCACTTCGGAGTTAGCAGTCGTCTTGAACATTCAACCCATATCTTGGTTATTAAAAATACGAAACGGAAAGCTTGTAGCAGTCACCACTGATTTCATAAAAGAAAGAAAAGAGAAAGAAAAAGAAGAAAAGTCTGCAAACTATACATAAATGAGAGCAGACATAAATGCTTGGGAAGTACGAAAGCTCTGGGATATTTCCCATTGCTCGTGATCTGTTGGTAAGATCGGGATGCCACTATTCCATCACTAAGAGGTGGACACAAAGGGGGTGGAAGACGGGGCTCTCTCAGGGGGATGTGGATCGCTAGAGTAGTGGGCATGGAGAAGAGGAAAGTGTAGTAGCAGTAGTAGTAGAAGATAAGGAAGAAGAGCAACAAGTGGGAGGAGAAGGAGGAGAAGGAGGAAGAGGATGGAGAGGAGGAGGAAGAGAAGAAAGCTTCAGAGGTGCATGTGCGTCGCGGGAGAAAACAATCCGGGAAGCAAGACGTTGCGAGAAAGGTGGTGGCGATTGTGCTGCAACTTCACTACTAAGAGCTTGTTCAGGTACGGTCGCTGTTCGATCCAGGTTGGCAAGAGCCCACAGCTGTTCCTTCCTCGTGTTCCCTCGTCTGGAAGAAAACAAAGAATTCAGGACATATTCATTTTTTATAACTAGTACAGCCAATAATAACGAGAAAACAATGGGCGTTTTCATTTGTTGCCAAAGCGCAGACGAATACATGCATGGTAACCTGCATGCATGAAGGATGTTTAATATCTAAAAGCTACTATCAACGAATACTATGATATCTACATAACGGAAAATCAAGACAAAAAATAAATAACGAATTTGTAATGTGAAATTCATAAAAGGAGAAGGGGAAGGGGAAGGGGAAGGAGGGGGGGGGGAAGGGTGAAAGAAGGTTGACAAAGAGAGAGAGAGAGAGAGAGAGAGAGAGAGAGAGAGAGAGAGAGAGAGAGAGAGAGAGAGAGAGAGAGAGAGAGAGAGAGAGAGAGATCCCACAACAAGTACTTCACGCCCGCAAGACCCAAGTGTGAGGGAGGATGAGAGAGCATGCAGCCTTCGAAGGATTCTACTCCACCACTACTCCACCTACCACTACGAACGTGCAACGCCACCCTTCCACCTCACCAGTCCTCCTCCATCTCGTTGAACTCCACCATGCCGTCGCCCGCCGCCAGCTGCATGTCCTCCACCTGTGCAGGAACACAAAATGTCACGTTAATACATGAATAATAATAATAATGATGATAATGATAATAATAATAATAAAAATAATAATATCTATGATAATGATAATAATAATGATAACTATGATAGAAATAATAATGAAAAAAAATAATAATGATAATAAAAATAATAATAATAATAACAATAATGACGATAATAACAATCATAACAAAGCTACTGATAATAACTATAACTACAACGATAAAAATAGTAATCATCATAACTAATAATTATAACAAAATAATAATAACAACAGTGAAAATCATAACAACGATAATAATAACAAGACTAATAAAGCACTAATAATAGTAATAATGACGACAAAATTGGCAATACTAATACTAGTAACAATACCAATAATGCCGCAAACAGTAAATGCGTTAGGTACCGTAGTAGTCTTTTAAACCGAAATTCTGCATCTCAATCTGGCGCTGGAAAACAAAAACAAAACAAAAACAAACCAAAAACAAAAACAAAACAAAACAAAACAAACAACGCTCGTCTTTATCTTGTGACATCAAGCACTGACAGAGATGCATAAACACAGATATGCGTATCGAGCTAATTTGTGCTCTTAAAAGCGCTCACCTAAAACGACCGAGTGTACTTTACGTCTCACTAAAGGAATGCTTCAGCTGACAGATATGTGTGTGTGTGTGTGTGTGTGTGTGTGTGTGTGTGTGTGTGTGTGTGTGTGTGTGTGTGTGTGTGTGTGTGTGTGTGTGTGTGTGTTTGTGTGTGCGTGTGTGCGTGTGTGTGCACGTGAGCGCCTGCATTTATGTGCGTGACATGGTACATGTGTGTGCACAAGTGCGTGTCTCGGAGACGTCCATGTGTGCAGTAAATCACTTGAGTATCGCGCGGACCAAAAACAATGGTAACATCATCACCGGCCTCCCCGCGCCCGGGAGCTCGGGACCCCCCACGGCACGCCGACGATCGCTGCTCTTAAGCGCAACACACACTGCGCTGTCTATCAAATATGCAAAGCACCAATAATAAAAAACAGCGAATGGAGGAATAAATTAAAAAGAGAAAACACAATACAAAGAGCTAAAAAAACAGCACTCAAGCAAGGCCACCCCGTCAGCCAACAGCGCTGCTGCATGTGTGCCTCTTGTCTTCATAATAAACAATAAATATTCCTCGCACCAAAGGGGTCGGGCCTCCCCTCCCCCTCCGTCCCTCCCCGCCCCATCGCCTGTGGCCGCCCCCCTCCCCCTCGGCCCGCGCGGACAGCTTGAGGCCGCCCGGGGGTGAGGGGTTCCCACGAGGGTAAGGTGGCACATCGCGAATGAGGGGAGAGGGGGTAAGGGGGGGGAGGCGGGGGGCGAGAGGCGAGCAACGTGTTGGCGGCCCATACCAGAAGAAGAGGGGAAGAAGAGGGGAAGGGGAAGAGAAAGGGGGAGGAGGAGGGGAAGGAGGACGGGAGGAGCTGGCACGGGCGATAAGAAATATGTCCTGATGCGCACCAGCTTTACATACGAATCAAATACAGAACAGACATGCACATACACAGCTTCTGGTACGCACATATCT
>NC_061831.1:24792586-24802586 GCF_019202785.1 Penaeus chinensis
CTCGCGCGCATTTGCTGCTTTAGAGTCGGGTCAAGTAGCGGCAAACATTTCCTTCATGAGCACCCGCTAGCCACCCGAGACAGAGAGCATGGGGAAAAGGGTGAAGACACCCTCGGAGCATTTCCTAGGGTGACCGCTGGAACTCACGCCGCCACATGATTCCCAGGATGTCACCGCGCCGACTTCCTTTCCCCTCAGTCTCATCTCGCTCTCCGTTCCCACAGCAGAGTGACACATACAGATAACTACGCTTTGATGCAATCTTAGCGTGAAAGCGTATAAAAAACCGGAGCGAGGGGAGGAGGGTGCGACGAATGAAGAAAGAAGTATGTTAGGCTATTGCTAAAGAGGACGGGAACAGACGAAGAGGGGATAGGAAAAGACACAAGGACACACACGCACGCACACATTTCTAAAGTAAAGAACAGAATAGGGAAAGGATATCGAGACGAGGAAAACGAAACAGAGATCGGGAAAGAGAAAAGACGGTAGAAAGAAGGCGAGTGGGAAAGGGGGAAGAAGAGAGAGAGAGAGAAAAGGACAGGGAGAGCGAGGGAGATATAGGGAGGAGAGAGACGGAGATAGTTAAACAGATCAAAAGGAAGCAGGGAAAAAAGAACAAGAGAGAATGCAAGAGAGAAAGAGATCTCCGTGCAGGTCCGCAGTTGTGCAGGTTGGCGAGGCATTATCGGCGTGGCAGTGGCAGTGATAGGCTCCGTGCCACGCTTCCACCGACAAAAAGTCCACTAATGACGGTACTAAGTGACAACCGCCCAGCTGGCCCCCTTCCGAAGCTGATGCCGCCGCCGCTGGAGGGAGACGCAGAGGAGAGGACACGCTGACGCAGAAATGGGAGAAGGGGAGGGAAAGGGGAAAAGAGGGGGGGGGGGGAGGAGGAAAGGGTGACTGGCATTGCAGAGGAGAGGGACTCAATGACACAGAAAAGGGAGAGTTGGAGGCAAAGGAGGGAAAAGGGGGTCATGCATTGTTGAGGAAGGGGAACATACTAACACAGAAAAGGGAGAAACGATAGACGCAGGAGGGAAAGGAGGGAAAGGAGGGAAAGGAGGGTAAAGGGAAAGTGGAAAGGGGGCAAATGTAGGATAGAGAAAATTGAGAGAAGGTAAGGGAAAAAGAGGGAAGGAAAAGGGGGCACGGTTAGTAGAGGACAGGGACACACTGACGCAAGTTACGTTGAGAGGGGAAGTGGAAGAGGGTATAAAGCTTGTAAAGACAGAACACTGTGAAGGGGGAAGCAGATGGGGGAAACACGGACGGAAGGGGGAAAATGAGACTAAGGAAAGGCATCAGAATTAGGGCAAAGGGGGCCGAGGAGAGCGACACACTGAGGCAGAAAAGGCAAAACGCAGAAACGAGCATAGGGGGAGGGGGAGGGGGAGGGGGCGAGGGGGGGACAGGAGAAGAAGAATGAGGATATTTAGTTTTTTTGCAGTCTAAAGGTGTGAAGAATAAATAAAGCTAGATGTTACCTATGTCAAAATGCGCAAAAGAATGGGTTTATAGCAGTCCAACTTATTTCTGTCTATGGAAGTAGAACAAGCATGAAACTCGGTTGCGTGTTGGAGCATGGAGAAACATCCATGAACTTATGTGCATGGAATGAATTTGGAATAGATAATACGGCGAGGCTGCAATTGCATGGAATGAGCGTGCAGAATTTTGGAATGGGGAACAGTGAAAATAAAAAGGCTCAATGCTAGTGCATGCACACTTGAAAGTACACGCGCAAAACTCACAAGGTATTAAAGACATGATTTTTCAACAAAGAGGACTTACAGAAGAAGAAGAAGAAGAAGAATAAATTGAACACTTTAAAATAAAAACGCCTGAATGGTTGTCCTTCCTAGGAAAATATTTCTATAAAATATCAACACGAACATTCTATTTCAGTTTTGCAAGGGGGTGATAAAAATTGCGTTTTCAATTACAAAAACAAGTCATGTCGACAAGAAATTACACATGTATTGTTTATATGATGATGAGTCGGCACTTCTCAAAACGAGCAAAAATGTCGCCTGAACAGAACCAGTGCTGAATTTTACTCGGTAAGTGAAAAATTGTTCTCCTAACATACGCCATTTCTCTATAATCAGCTCCAATGCGATGGCTGCCACATTAAATTCAGTACCCAACTTTCTGGTCGCGTTTCAGCTATTAGCAGTAGTTGTAGAAAAAAAAAAAAAAAAAACATCGCAGACTGCAAAGCATCACAAAAAGGAGGGTATTAGGGGCACATGTAAACAAATACTTAAGATATATCAGTGCGGGCCTCGGAGCATACAAGGGAAGGCCATAAAGTGTTCAAAGAGCCATTAATTCGTATTTGTTAGAGACACAGGAAAATACGCATGTATGTAAGTATATAAATATAAATATAAATGTAAATAAATGTACACACACACACACACACACACACACACACACACACACATTAATGTGTGTGTGTGTGTGTGTGTGTGTGTGTGTGTGTGTGTGTGTGTGTGTGTGTGTGTGTGTGTGTGTGTGTGTGTGTGTGTGTGTGTGTGTGTGTGTGTATATATATATATATATATACACACACACACACAAACACACACATTTATATAATCATATATACACACTAATATGTATGCATTTGTATTTAAGTATATATATATAATATATAAATAAACACAATATATGTATGTATGCATATATATATATATATATATATATATATATATATATATATATATATAGATATGTGTGTGTGTGTGTGTGTGTGTGTGTGTGTGTGTGTGTGTGTGTGTGTGTGTGTGTGTGTGTGTGTGTGTGTGTGTGTGTTTTGTGGGTGGATGGGTGTTTGTTTGCGTGTGTATGTTTATATATGTGTGTGTGTGTGTGTGTGTGTGTGTGTGTGTGTGTGTGTGTGTGTGTGTGTGTGTGTGTGTGTGTGTGTGTGTGTGTGTGTGGGCGCGCGCGCGGGCGTGATCGTGCATGAGTGTCCTCAGAAGCCAAAATTTCCTCCGCTGTGCTTCACCGAAGGTGCCGATGTCATCATAAACACAGTTCATGGAAAGAAAAAAATGTCACCCTGAATAACTCGCGCACACACACACACCTACCCACCCACCCGACAACTCACCCCCCACCCACCCACACACACACACACACACACACACACACACACACACACACACACACACACACACACACACACTGCGCTCGTGACTCTTTTCCTCCATTACGTTGTTACGCAAAAGATCAGCAAAAGAGGCAAGGATGAACATGGCTGATAAGGAAGAAGAGGAGGGGGGGGGGGGAGGAGAAACAGTGTGATAAGAACAATATAAAAAAAAGAAATGATGAAAAACTAAACCAAAAAAAAAAAAAAAAAAAAAAAAAAAAAAAAAAAAAATCCTCCCTAAACATATTAAAAAGGGCATATGAAAATATTTCTTTCCATCCGCGGAAGGAGCGAGAGAGCCAGCGAGGAGCGCGTTTCCGCCCTTCGCTACGCCGGGCCCTTCCACCTTCCCATTAACACGGCGCCCGCGGCCAGAAATGAGAGCCACACAAGACAGCTACAAGTTTATCAGATTAGATCCTTCACTCCCCCTCTGCCCCCCCCCCCCTTCTGCTTTCTTTTTCTCTCTTGCATATCTTGCTAAGCGTCTTTTTTTTCCATGTCTCTTATCTAACCTTTTTTTCTGCTCTCAACATATCTCAAAACCACGATCAGGGTCAACCCTTATAATAAACCTTAAAAAAAGAAAAAAAAGACGAAAACGAGAAAAAAAAAACGTGAATGAAAGAAAAAAAAAAGGACGAAATCAAGAAAGAAGGATAGACTGAATGCAAGATAAAAATAGGAGAAAAAAAAAGAAGACAAAAGCAAAAAATAAATAAACAAAGACAAGAAAGAAAAAAAAAAAAAAAAGCCCCGGATCCGCCTGGTCCTCCCGCGCCCTCTCACCCCACGGAAAGGACGCGACGAAGCCACCAGAGGGAGACGCTAATAAAAGTAAGGGCGAAGCGTTTGTCAAGGTAAGAACCGGAGGAAGAAAGGGAGTAAGGGAAGGGGGCGGAGGAGGAGAGAGAGAGGGAGATGGAGAGGGAAAGGGAGGGGAACAGGGAAATAGGGAAGGGGGCGGAGAAGGAGAGAGAGAGGGAGATAGAGAGGGAATGGGAGGGGAACAGGGAGCAAGGGAAGGGGGCGGAGAAGGAGAGAGAGAGGGAGATGAAGCGGGAATGGGAGGGGAAGAAGGAGAGCGAGATGGAAATGGAGGGGGAGTGGGAAAGAGTGGAGAGAAGAGGAGAGAAGAGATGCGAAAGTGAAGAGAAAAGAGAGAGGTTACCCAAAACCATGCAAGCAGAACTAAAACCCACAATAATGATAAGAATAAAAAAAATAGGGGAGGAGGACAGGAGAGGGGAAGGGAGAGGGGGTGGGGGAGACAGAAGCGCGTTCCTCAACTTTCACTCCCCTCTCCCCTCCCCAGCCAACCCCATAAGGCTCGCATTTCCCCTAATTCGAATCATGATTTTCGCCATTAAGGTGAGTCGGGACAGGAGCCCCCCCTCCCCAGCCCCCCCTTTTCACGCGGCACCACTTTTCGCCGCTCCGCACCCCTCCCTTAAGGCTCACTTGGCCGTGCTGGGGCGATAGGATTTCCGACCGAACGCGAATGCCGCCGCTTGGCACGTTATGAGCCACGGTCTCCGGTACCATTTTTTACCCGTGCACCTTGGAGATCAGAGGCACAGCTGGGCCTGACGCGTCCGCCCAGCTGCCTTCCCTCGTCTTGGCATCCCACCCCCGCCCTCCCCTCTCCCCCTATCCCCTCTCGCCCCCTCCGTCTTCTGCCCCTCCCCTCCCCTCCCCTCACCCCTTCCCCTTAGCCCCATCTGGACCCTTCCTCAGATCCCTCCCCCCTCCCATCTCTTCCCTCACTCATTCGTCTCATTACTCACCTCTCATTTCTCCCTTTTGCATTCCTAATCTCTCTCCCTCTCTCTCTCTCTCTCTCTCTCTCTCTCTCTCTCTCTCTCTCTCTCTCTCTCTCTCTCTCTCTCTCTCTCTCTCTCTCTCTCTCTCTCTCTCTCGCTCTCTCTCTCAACACCTCCCTGTATTCGCTCTTCCAACTTCTTTACTTCCTATTTTTCTCTGTGCTCTACCTTTATTTCCCACTTCCCTATCTGTCACTTTCTCTATTAAATTACAAGCTTTGCTTGTAAGCATCCCTCTTTTTATTCAGCTCTGCATTATTTTCTCCTCTGTCTCCTCTTTCTTCAATATCCTATTTTCCGATTCTTCAGATGTTGGTAATGGCATTTCCCAGACTCTCTTTCTCATATTCCCATTTCTCTGTGCCGAAACAATCCCCGTCGCCTGCCAACCTGCCAACTGCTAACCCCCTTCCCACACTTCCACCACCACGCCCTTCCACTCCCCGCTCCCCGGCCCCCTCCTCCCCCTTCCATCACCGCCGGCATCCTCATCTCTTGCCGCCAGCCTCCCGTAACGAACACATCATGACGTACCTCTTCAACGCGATCATAAACCCTTTTCAAAACACAAAGGAAAAAGAAAAGGGCGGACTGCTGTGTACCTTCCTCCCTCTCCCCTCCCCTCCCCTCCCCTTCCCCTCTCCCGGTCGCTACGCAATGCTCTCGAGGGAACTTGCCCGTCCGCCTAACTACCCTTCCTCTCCCTCACTTTCTTCTAATTTCCTCCTGTGTTTTCGCTCTGTATCTTCCTTTTTAATTTTTCCCCTTCACCTGCCATTGTTTTCTTTTCCGATCTCCCTCTTCTTCTTTTTTTACGTGTCTCCCTCCCCTTATCTTTTTTTTTTTTCTTTTTTATACTCTCTTTTTTCTTCTTCCTTTATTCTATGTTGCTTATTCTTTCCTAATTCCCGAGTTCTGTTGCTTATTCTTTCCTAATTCCCGATTTCTATCACAGCTCCTACCTTTCCGGACAGACTTCCTCACCTGCCTTCGTGCATTCCCCTAAAAGACCAAAAGGAGTTTAGTGCCATCCTCTTTTAGCTTTTTCCCTCCATTTTCACCCCCCCCCCCCCCTTCCCGTGCATGAAATCCGAAGCGAGATCTCATCCTTGAAATTTCCACGCCCATTCTCCTGCCTCATGCGACTTGGCACGGTCATTCATAAATCCTAAATCTCACTCTCTCTCCCCCCTGTCCCGCCCTGCCGACACGGCGTCTGTTGCTTTTCTTTTTGCTCTTTACCTTTTGAATTGTTTCTCTATATTATAAACATCTCTCTGACTTCTGTCCTCGCTTTTCCTTCACTTCTCTCTCTGTGTCTCTATTTCCCCATTTCCTTCAGCTTTCTCTTTTTCGGACCGTCTGTCTGTGTTTCGTTCATTTCAATCTCTTGGCTCTAGTTCATTGCCCGACTTACTCAGTCGTCCATTTCGTGCTCCGCGCTGTCAATAAACATTTCATCCTCCATCACTACGAATTGCCGCTTTCTCGTACTACATGAACTTTGTCTCATTATCTCTTTTCCTTCTATCTCTCTTCCCTTCCCTTCGTTTCTCTTTCGTCTTTTCTCGCATTCCTTTTCCTCCTCCACACAATTCCTTCCTATCATCTTCATATATTTCTTTCATATTTTTTTAATTCTCGCCATTTCTCTCTCACACAACATCTTACCTTACCTTGAGCAGGCAACCTTCTTTTTTATAAAAAATAATCCTCCCCCTTTTACCTATCATTCCCTAGCAAGCTCGTCTACAACCTTATCTCCCTGCTACCCCGCCCAATGCCTCTCACGCCATACCCCGCTTACCACTCTGCCGCTCTGTCTCCCTCCCTGGCCCCCCGACTCTCTCCCTCCCAGCCGCCCTGTCTCCCTGCCTACCTCTCCTTTTCTCCCGCCCTGTCTCCCTGCCTGCCTTTTCTTTTCTGCCGCCCTGTCTCCCTGACTCTCTCTCTCCCAGGCGCAGTGTCTCCCTGTCTCTCCCTCCCTCCTTCGACAATAACACGCCGCCCAGCCACTCTCCACGCACGTCATGCTCCGCGTCTGGCAACGACGTATGTAAATCTGGCGAGTTTTCTTTGAGGCTGGGCTGGTGTGGGCGTCTTCCACGTCACACGCCCACACATTCTCACGGGAGGGAGGGAGGGAAGGAGGGATTGGAAGGAGGGAGGTGCTGGGAGAGAGAGAAAAAAGAGGTCTTGTAGCATTCTCATCAAAAGGTGATATCGATGTGCAGGAGTAGTCTTACAAGGAAGTGTCTACTGGTTATGAATCAACTGCATCACGTAAAAAGACAGTCATGAAACGCTTTGAATATTAAGAAAGGGAGGGAGAAAGAAGTGAAGAAAGGCAGAAAGAGAGTGAGAGGAAAGGAAAGATAAAGATTATAAAGAGCGAAAATGGAGACGGAGGGAGGTAGAGCGAACACGAAATAAAAGCAGAAAGAAAAGGAGAATAAAAGAAGGAAAGAGAGACTAGCCAACAGCAGCAGCCACATCAAAGCCGCACCAGCCGAGTGACGGCGGCATGGGCGGCTTCTACGATTTCCCTCGTTTCCGGCACCGCGCCCTCCGCGGCCCGAGTCGAAGAGAGCTCACGGCCTCATGACTTCCGCCGATTCACTTTCCTTGCCATCTCGCTCTAAACGCTTTCCGCCTATATCATGTGTCTTCATCTCTCTCCAATATTCTCTTCTCATTTATCTTTGGTCTTTATTTCTTCTTCTATCACACCTACTTCTCTCTCTCTCTCTTTCTTTCTTGGATGATGATGAAGACGAAGATGAAGACCGAAGAACGAAGGCCAATCAAAAACAACGGGATCAGGTGAAGATACAAACGAAGAAGAAAAGACACCGTTGCCTTTGGGCAAAGTGAATACTGATATCAAACTACGACAGAAAAGCGACTCGAAAGAAGAATGAAAAGGAGGAGAAAGCAATACAGTATTGTTTCAAAAGACGGAAGTGCTGAAATATGATGAAAATATAATTCATTGCCTTAGGAAGAAACGAAACGAGGAAGGTAAATAACATATCCTCTCCGAAATAAAGCAGAAAAAAAGAAGAGCATATTATTACTTCACCAAATAATGAACCACTTAAAAAAAGTAAAATAAAGAAAGGATATAAAATGCGTAAAATCAATTCAGAAGATATTGGGAAGGAAACGAGAAATAGACCAAGCCCAATTTTCAAAAGTGGACGAAGAATGGAGAAAAAAGGAGATTGCAAGGCCAAAGAGCGCCTAGGAAGCGGCAAAGCAAGAATGCAACTACAAGCAATCGCCCGAGACTAAGGATTACAAAGAAAACTTGAACAAAAGATCGCCTTGGAAACGGTAACTTATCGCAAAAAAAAGAGGAAGGAGAAAGTGCAGATCATCCCATACATCTGCCTCAGAAGAAACGGGAAAAGCGAAACACTGAGCACGCCCCCTCGCCCACTCCCACGCCCGCCGCCGAGCGCATTTACATCCGCATGCCTTGCAATCCGGCCGACTGCAGGTGCACCAAGGGCCCGGCGACGGCACCTCCTCCCCCCTTGGCGTCCAGCGTCGTCGCCACGTCCTCGGCGGGACCTCCCTGGCGCCACGTGAGGCTAACTCTGTTTATCCCGCCCTCGGCGAGTTCAATGTCAGACCCCCGCCCCCACCCCCTCGCCACGATCGTCGCCCGTTCGTAAATATCAGCTGATGAACGGCGGCAATGTCTGGGCGGGGAATAAATTAAAGGATATTTATTTCCGTCTCGCGCGGGCTATCTCCGGGGAGAGGGAGTGAGGGAGGGAGGGAGAGAGAATGAGAGAGAATGAGAGAGAATGAGAAAGAATGAGAGAGAGAGAGAGAGAGAGAGAGAGAGAGAGAGAGAGAGAGAGAGAGAGAGAGAGAGAGAGAGAGAGAGAGAGAGAGAGAGAGAGAGAGAGAAAGGGGGGGAGAGGAAGGGAGGGAGTGAGAGAGAGAGAAAGTGAGGGAAAGAGAGAGAGAGAGAGAGAGAGGGGAAGAGAGGGGAGAGGGGAGAGGTGAAAAGGAGAAGAGGGAGAGGAGAGGATGAGGCGGGGAGAGAGGAGAGGGGGGGAAGGAGAGGAGAGAGGAGAGGGGGGGGGAGGGGGGGGGAGTGAGAGAGGGGGTTTGGGGGAAAAAAGGAGGGGAGAGGAGAGGAGTAGGGGAGAGGATGGATGGGAGAAAACAGGAGGTGAGAGGAGGAGAGAGAGGGGGAGGGAGAGAGGGGAGAGAAGGGGGGAGAGAGGGGAGAAGGAGGAGGAGAGAGAGGGGGAGGGGAGGGAGAGGAGAAAAAGAAAGGGAAGGAGAGGGGGAGAGGGGGAGAGGAGGAGGAGAGGAGGAGGGGGGAGGGGGGAGAGGAAAGGGGGAAAGGAGAAAAGGGGAGAGGGGGGGAGAGAGGTTTGGGAGAGAGAGAGAGGAGAGGAGAGAGGAGAGAGGAGAGAAAAGGGGGGAGAGAGAGGAGGGAGAGAGTGAGGGGGAGAAGGAGGAGAGGGAAGGAGGGAGGGAAAAGAGAGGGAGGGGGCCCAGGAGAGGGAAGAGGAGGAGAGAGAGAGGAGAGGAGAGATGAGAGAAAGGAGAGAGGGAGGGGAGAGGGGAAAAAGGGGGGGAGAGGAGGGGGGGATGGAGAGAGGGTAGGGAAAGGGGGGAAAAAGGAGGGAAAAGGGGGAAAAAAAGGGAGGGAAGGGAGGAGAGGAGGGAGGAGAGGGGGGGGAGGGAGGGAGGTAGGAGAAGAGGAGGGTGAGGGAAAGAGAGGAGGAGGGGAGAGAGAGAGAGAGGAGGGAAAAAAGAGGGGAGTGGGGAGAAAAGAGTTGGAGAGAGAGGGGGAAAGAAGAAAGTGAGACCGGGGAGGGGGAGAGGAAGAGGGAGAGGGAGAAGGAGAGAGAAGGGGAGAGGAGAGGGAGAAGAAGTTTGGGGAGGGAGAGAGAGGAGGGAGGAAGAGAGGGAGAGAGAGAGGGAGGAGGAGGAGAGAGGGAGAGTGAGAGAGAGAGAGGAGAGGAGAGAGGAGAGGTTTTTG
>NC_061831.1:24812586-24817586 GCF_019202785.1 Penaeus chinensis
TATTAACAATAATAACCTAATAACAGCTACTGCAATAATAATGATGGTATGGCAATGATGGCAATAATAATAATAATAATAAATAATAATAATAATAATAATAATAATAATAATAATAATAATAATAACAACAACAATAATAATGACAATTAAGTGCCCAAGGTTCTGCGATAATCTTCCTTTCACTCACTAATCAACCAAACTAATCAACTAAACGAATTCCGCCCGTGTAAATAAGGTGATTTACGTGCAACAAGAGAATCGATTTTAATTCTAACAAGGAATCCGACACCAGAAAAGAGAGAGAAAAAAAGGAAAACTAATAAAATAATACCAAATACATTGAAACCAAAAAATGAAAATACCAAAATAATAAATGCCATAAGGAGCACTTGGCAGCACATCGTCATAAACATGGCAATAAAGCTTTCCGCCGCCGCCGCCACGTACATCATGGCGCCCACCGTCCTCCTCCCGAGATAGCGTCGGCAGATAAGGGCGCTCGTCCCTATCGCTTCGTCGGTGGGCGGCGTTCAGGAAGGGGGTTCTTAGGGGAAGGTATTCTGAAAGCGGCATTCAGGTAGTGTTCAGGGGAGCAGTGTGCAGGTGGCGTCCACGTGGGAGTGTTCAGAGGAGCACAGTGCAGGTGGCATGCAGGTGGCGTTCAGGTGAGTGTGTCTAGGGGAACCCGGTGTAGGTGGCATTCTGGTGGGTGTTCAGGGGGCACATTGCAGGTGGCGTTCAGGCGGGAGTGTCTAGGGGGACAGTATATAGGTGGCATTCCGGTGGGTGTTAAGGGGGTACAGTGCAGGTGGCATGCAGGTGGCGTTCAGGTGGGTGTGTCTAGGGCAACACTATGTAGGTGGCATTATGGTGGGTGTTCAGGTGGATATTCAGGGGGTGCTATGAGAGCAACGTTAAATGACATGCTGCGGAGGCGGCGTTCAGCGGGCACTATGACGGCGGTAGACGGCGTCAAGGCAGTCACGAGTGACGTCTTACGAGACGGAGTCCGACGTGGACTCAATTCATGGGATACTTACTCAATGCTAAAGATGGTGCCGCAGTAGTTTGTGTTTGGTATTTAACATGGTCCTTCCTTTCTCTCTGTCCCTCTCCTCCTCTCTCTTTCTGTTTGTGTGCCTGCCTCTCTCTCTCTCTCTCTCTCTCTCTCTCTCTCTCTCTCTCTCTCTCTCTCTCTCTCTCTCTCTCTCTCTCTCTCTCTCTCTCTCTCTCTCTCTCTCTCTATCCCTATCCCTATCCCTATCCCTATCCCTATCCCTATCCCTATCTCTATCTCTATCTCTATCTCTATCTCTATCTCTATCTCTATCTCTCTCTTCTCTCTCTCTCTCTCTCTCTCTCTCTCTCTCTCTCTCTCTCTCTCTCTCTCTCTCTCTCTCTCTCTCTCTCTCTCTGTCTGTCTGTCTGTCTGTCTGTCTGTCTGTCTGTCTGTCTGTCTGTCTGTCTGTCTGTCTGTCTCTCTGTCTCTCTGTCTGTCTGTCTGTCTGTCTGTCTGTCTGTCTGTCTCTCTCTCTCTCTCTCTGTGTCTGTGTGTCTCTCTTTCTGTGGCTGTCCCCCCCCCCCCCCCCTCTCTCTCTCTCTCTCTCGCATGAAACCCGTGCGCGCCTAAATCTCTTTTCCCAAGGTGGCTCTGCACGCTCCTCTCCCCTCCGCGGCATTTACGCACGCCACGCCTCATGCAACAGCTCAGAATACTCTTGCATGTGCCATAATCCTGCACATCAGCGGGGGCCCTCGTACCTGCGTACTAACATTAACACAACACTGACCGTCCCCGCGCGTCAAGCCGTTCGCCCGCCCGCAAAAACCGCCCTCCTGCCGCTCGCCCTGTGTTTTATGGCACGTGAGATGCGGCGGATCGGATTATCAATATTTCCGGAAATTATATTTTCTGCATCAGGGTGGAGGTAGGGTGGGCAGGGGTCGCGGGTGGGTTGGGGGTGTGCAGGATATAAGGGGTGGGTGGGCTGGGGGGTACTAGTCTCTCCCACCGTGACCGGTGTGAAATAAAACAGCAACGGTCTAATCTTTCGTTTGGGGAATGGCAGTCTTCCAGTCGGCGAATGCAGGGACTGCAAATAAATAATAAACGGATGAAAGATGGAGAGAGAAAGAGAGAGAAAGAGAGAGAAAGAGAGAGAGAGAGAAAGAGAGAGAAGAAAGAGAGAGAGAGAGAAAGAGAGAGAGAGAGAGAGAGAGAGAGAGAGAGAGAGAGAGAGAGAGAGAGAGAGAGAGAGAGAGAGAGAGAGAGAGAGAGAGAGAGAGAGAGAGAGAGAGAGCAGGTGAGAGAATGAGGGCATCGAAATGAGGGTAGGGATAAAGACTTACACGCGTGATCCCTGCCATTTTTGTGTGGGCGGGTGGCATCGAGGTTAGCATTGCCTGGCGATTAAGATGATGATGTATCCAAGCTGTTCTTGCGCAAAACACTTCCCCCGGGCAATCCAAAGCAAGTTTGCGCAGCTTATCACTCATCCTCCGCGAAATCCCGAGACGCAGACGCCACGGTGCTACGTGAGAGCGAGTCCGGATTTCTATGATAGCACTGTCGATGGGTTTAATCTGCTGCCGCTCCGTTTTCGGATCTCCGGATGAGACAAGGCAGTGTCTCCTGTCCCTTTCTTTATATTTTATCTTCTCTTCTCTCTCTCTCTCTTCCTCCTTCCACCCACCACGCCACAGTTGTAAAAAATGCAGCATTTACCAGAAAGGTTTGGCGGACACGAATGCAGAAAACATGGCCGTGCTGCGGGGACATGAATCACCCAGATGGCAAACTGGAACCCATCTGTTTGGAGTCTCGTCCACACCCTTCGGGACCCGCTTGTCTCTTGACCTGACCGCTTCAGGTATAAATGGAACCAGAGAAATAAAATAAGGAGCTAAATAAAATAATTTGAAATGAACAAATAAATAAGTGAAAGTGACAAAAATAAAGAATACATGCGACGGCAATAGAACACGTGGCAAACGCACCGTATAATTATTGATGTGACGGATTACTTATGAATGCGACAAGCGCCTCCGGACTACAGGGCCGCCATAGCTACGAGTCGCAAAACCTCACTAAACTCGTAATTTCAATGCAATAATAATCAGCTGAGGGGAAGGAGCAGGGGGGTAAGGATAGCATCGATTTCCCATTGCAACTCAACGGTCAATATTACACAAACGCAACATTTAAAGAGCTAAAAAAGGGAGAGTGATTCGCAACAGGTCACGGATGACTATGGGATGGCGCGAGATGCCGCACGAAACAAAGGAGACCCGATGTCCTTACTCATCCGCTTCCGAGTCGACGGCCCTGACTCCAACGACAGAGAAGAAGGCAAAGATGTAGAAGAAGAAGAAAAAAGAGGCGAGTGATATCCTTCCCCACTCTAAAGGTGAAACGGTGACAAGAATCCTCCTCCTTTACTCTTTAACCATGAGGCTACCTCTTGTCCCAACTCGAACTACTTGATGGGGAAGATGGCGAGGCGGCGGCGACGACGAAGAGCAATATCCACTAGCCCCACCACCGCACAGGGAGGAGACGACAATTCTGCTCCTGTTCATATACGAAGGATGGCGGCCCCTTTTTTTCTTAAACGCTAAAGCCGGCTTCGGCAAGCCTCCTTTCCTTCCGACTCAAACTACTTTAATCATCAAGTCCGAATCTTGGAAGGACGATGATGGACTTGGCGAAAATAGAGACGATGATAGAGAAAGAGAAGAAGAAGACGAAGATGAAGAAAAGATGATGAAGACGAAAAAAAAGAAAAGAAAATGAAAAGGGACACGAATACGAAATGAAAGACGACAACGAAGATGACGATGACGAAAGAGAAGAAGAGGAAAAAACAACACCCTTCCAAACACCTGGCGTGTGGATAATGTGAAATATGCAAAAGTAGTCTGCAACAGATCGTTTCCCTGGCGGGGCCTACTGAAATTTTCACGTGGGATAACTATGGCCCACAGCTTCTTGCCTGTGACCCAGAGCTGCCACGGGTCGTCAGCAAGGTCATCGTCTTCAGATAAAGGATATCCATCACAAAATCAAGGCCCATGCAGTTGATCCATCTCGTTGCCCTATCACACATCACTACAAAACCAAGTAGAATTTAAATAACAAAAGACAAGTCAAGACAATACTAATAACTTAACCGATTAAGACCAAGAGATGTGGAAAACACTACAAAGAAAAGAAAATGCTACAAAACAAACATGAAAAAATACCGACCGCATTGGTCAAGTTCTGACTCCTAAGAGAGACAAAAGGTGCCAGAAGAGAATAGCAGATATCGATCACACAGATAATATATTCCGAATGTCGGACAAGAAGAGAACGCGGGGTGGGTAAACAGCAGAGGCCGAGGCGGAAGAACTGCAGGGAGGGGGGAGAGAGAGAGAGAGAGAGAGAGAGAGAGAGAGAGAGAGAGAGAGAGAGAGAGAGAGAGAGAGAGAGAGAGAGAGAGAGAGAGAGAGAGAGAGAGAGAGAGAGAGAGAGAGAGAGCAAAGAAAGGAGAGGGAGAATAAAGAAGAACAGATACAAGAGAGAAAACAAAAAATAAAAAGTTCAACGGATAAAAATTCGTGACTTCTGGAGCAGCAAAAAATGCCATCAATGCAGACGTCAAATACAAATCCGAGGATGCTAAAAGGTGAAAGTCGCATTAACAGAGCGTATGACGCAGGAGGGGGCAGCACGTCACTCTCTCCCGTTGGCGTGTCTGTCAAGAAAGTAAGCTTATTAGCTGGAGTAATCCAGGTGGCGAGACTAGCCGATATCTAAAGCGATCCTCTCTCCACCCTCCCTCCGTACTTTTTTTTGTTTTTTTTTTAATTTTCTTTTCTATGCCATAATGCCTGCTCTCGTCTCTCTGAGTTTTCTTTTTAAGTCTTTGTTCCCCAATTATCACCTTCCTTTTCTTATCTCTTTTATTGCTATCAATCTCTCTTGCGCTCTCTTTATCTTCTTCCCGGTGTCTCTC
>NC_061831.1:24827586-24837586 GCF_019202785.1 Penaeus chinensis
AGAGAGAGAGAGAGAGAGAGAGAGAGAGAACACATTCACACAGACAAATTCTTACCTAAATAAAGCACAAACAAACAAATGAATTTAATACAAATTTAACACCTTGTAGAAAATGTAGGAAAAATGAAAAAAAAAAAAAAAAAATAATCCACGCACACAAATGAAATAAACCTTTGTAGCACAGCAAACAAATCATCAGAAATAGAAAATGATGGAACAAAAACCTACACTGAAAAATGTGCCAGGAGACAGACAGAAGAATAACACCCAGGCCGTATAAAAACCCGCGCGCACGCACACGCAAACCCACACACGCACGCACAACAACCCTTGAAATCCACGCCCATCCTTTTTACAATCATCTTGTCAATGATTAACCGTGAGAGAGAGAGGGAGAGAGGGAAAAAAACATCTGATAACCGCTGCCACTCCGCCGAAATCCTCATTAGGAGAAGAAAGAGAAAATCTGTAAAAAGGAAGAGAAAAAAAGAAAGAAAAAAACGAAGAGAGAGAAAGAGAGAGAAAGAGAGAGAGAGAGAGAGAGAGAGAGAGAGAGAGAGAGAGAGAGAGAGAGAGAGAGAGAGAGAGAGAGAGAGAGAGAGAGAGAGAGAGAGAGAGAGAGAGAGAGAGAGAGAGAGAGAGAGAGAGAGAGAGAGAGAGAGAGAGAGAGAGAGAGAGAGAGAGAGAAAGAGAGAAAGAGAGAGAGAAAATATCTCCCCCTTGTCTCCTACCGTCCATCGCCCCCGAATCTTAGCCACCACCTTCCCTATCTCCAACTCCTTTAAACCCGCAACCGCACCCAATCATCTCACAATCCACATGTACCCACCCCACCCTTAAGAAAACCGATTCCATATCACCCGAACATTAAACATACTCCTTAAAACCCTTACTCCCCTTACACACACACACACACACACACACACACACACACACACACACACACACACACACACACACGACAACCCTGGATGCATTCAACGCCCTGAATCAAGGAACCGCAAAACCAACGCAACCAAAGTTCTCTTCTTGTTCCCCGCGAGCGATGAAAACGCCTAGATTTCCCCTTCCCCCCCCCCCCCCCCCCCTCTCCTCTCCCCTCCAGCTCTTCCTCGCCTTCACGCTCACCTTTCTCGTTTCCCCTTCTCTTCCTCTTCCTTCTGTCCTTAATCCCCATCCCTCTCGCCTCCTCTCCATTCCTCTACTCCTCTCGCCTCTCGCCCGCTCCCCAGTCCTTCACCCCTTCCCCTTACCTCAACCTCTTTGCTCTCTTCCTCATCTCCATCCCTACCCCCTTCCTCCCCCTCTCCTTCTCGCTACCCCCTTAAAAAGGAATCATGTTGACTGTGACAAGCTTGGGGAACCGATTGTGAATTTTCAAGGAGAGAATAAAACGGGAGAGAGAGAGAGAGAGAGAGAGAGAGAGAGAGAGAGAGAGAGAGAGAGAGAGAGAGAGAGAGAGAGAGAGAGAGAGAGAGAGAGAGAGAGAGAGAGAGAGAGAGAGAGGGGGGGAAGGGAACGGTGAAAAGGCACAGGCAGTAGTGACTGAGCGAAAAAAAAGAAGAAAAGAAAAGCCAAATCATGCCAAGAATGAGGGGAAAGATGTAAAAAAACAACAGCAACAACAACACAAGTGAAATCCGAAACAAAGAAGAGGAAAGGGGCAAGGCAAATGGCCAAAAAAGAAACTATGAGAAACACACACACACACACACACACACATATAATATATATATATATATATATATATATATATATATATATATATATATATAACAAACCATAAACCAAAACAGCTAATAAAATATAATAAATATATAAATAGAAAAATATTAATAAAAACCCGAGCGATAAATAAATTGATGGATTGCAAACGATACCATGCAAGAGAGATGATAGATACTGACACCGGTACACAATCAATCACGAGACAGACACGCCACGCAGGCAAGAGACAGAAGGGCTACATCCGACGAAATTTCCTTTGGCCAGAGGAACATGGCGGAGAGGGGGGAGGGGGGAGGGGGGGAGGGGAGGAGGAGGAGGAGGAGGAGGAGGAGGAGGAGGAGGAGGAGGAGGAGGAGGAGGAGGAGGAGGAGGAGGGGGGGGAGGGGGAGGGAGGGGAAGGGGGGAGGAGGAGGAGGAGGGGAAAGGGGGGAGGAGGAAGAGGAGGAGGAGGAGGAGGAGGAGGAGGAGGAGGAGGAGGAGGAGGAGGAGGAGGAGGAGGAAGAAGAAGAACGGGGGAGGGGGAAGGGGGGCTGAGTATGATGATGATGATGAGGGGGGGGAGGTGGAGGAGGGTGAGGATGAGGTGGTGGTGGTGGAGAAGGAAAAGAAGAGGGAGGAGGAAGAAGAAATGGAGGGACAGGCCAAAGAGCAGGCGAAAGAGGCGCAGCGAGAGAAGGGTATGTTCAGTGGGATGAGAGCAGAAAGAAGGGAATGGTTCATCCTATTTTTTCCCCTCGACGCTGCTGGTTCTCTTGTTCTTGTAGGTTTCCCTCATTTTTTCCTCCATCCTTTTCTCTCCCACCCTTGGCAAGAAACGCCTCCCCCCATCGCCCCGGCCCTTCACTCTGCAGAGCACTTTAATCGGCTTCCTTCAGGTTACTCCTGCCATTTTTTTAACAATACACATCCCATGAACCCGTCTTCACTCCCTGCGTGGTTTTCTTTGTCTTTCTCATCTCCGACTCTTCCTCCTCCTCCCTTCTCCTTCTCCTTCTCCTTCTCCTTCTCCTTCTCCTCCTTCTCCTATTCCTTCTCCTTCTCCTTCTTTCCCTCCTCCTCCTTCTTCCTCCTCCTCCTCGTCTCGCTCCAGAAAGGCCATTGACTTCCGCCCTTGAAGGTTTAAGTGACCCCCGGGCCACTTCCACAGGCTATTGAGGGAGGCGTAGGCAACGCGATTCTGCGAAAGGGAGATATGGGGGGCAGGCAAGGAAGGGTAGGAGATGGAGTGATGGAGAGATAAAGAAGAAGAAAGGTGGATGGATAAAATAGAAATAAAAGGGGAGAGGAGGTTAAGCAAAAGGAAAAGAGAGAGAGAGAGAGAGAGAGAGAGAGAGAGAGAGAGAGAGAGAGAGAGAGAGAGAGAGAGAGAGAGAGAGAGAGAGAGAGAGAGAGAGAGAGAGAGAGAGAGAAGACAGAGAGAAAGACAGAGAGAGAGAGAGAGAGAGAGAGAGAGAGAGAGAGAGAGAGAGAGAGAGAGAGAGAGAGAGAGAGAGAGAGAGAGAGAGAGAGAGAGAGAGAGAGAATGAAGGTTAAAGAAAGAAGGGTGGTGGTAGGGAGGCAATGAAGGGCCCAGACGGAAAAGGAAAATGGATAAAGGGATAGTGGATAAAAAAAAAAAAAAAATGATGTAAGGAAGAGGAAATTATACAAAGGGATATGAGAAAGGGCAACTGTTTGTTCTAAGAGTTCGTTCAAAGAGAGGAGAAAAAAAAAGATTGACAAACACACAAGACAACAGAGAATTTACCGGAAAAGAACATCCGACCAAAACTATCCCTCTCCCTCTCCCCCCTCCCCCTACAGTTTCTTAAATCCAGTGATTCATGGTGAAATTACGTGTGTATATAAGTCAGCTCCCGTTGTTACAAAAAAATGCGTCTGCGACTCGACACACAGGCATCGCCGGTTGCATATAGAAGCTCACGCGTATCCTATGAAGCATTCTTTAATGAACCGTCCCTTCGTGTCGTGCCCTTAGAAATGCATTTATTTTTTGCTTAAATAATCTTTGTTGAATGAAACATGATTAAATACTGAAATGTTGTTATTTTCAGTTATAACAAAATTAATTTTACTGAACAACAGCATAACAAAACTTTTTATGCGACCAGTTATGCTTGGAAGTACAAATATAAAACCATAATAATAATACCATAACAATAATATATGATTATAATAATTCTCAAAAATTATAATAATATAATAATTCTCAAAAATAAAACACATTTTTACATCGCATGTTTTGCAGCTTTTGTAAAAAAAAAAAAAAAAAAAAAAAAAAAAAACCGATACATTAACAAATTTTAAAGCAACACTATCAAACAAGACCAATGGAACAAAAACAATGCCCATTTCCATTTTCCAGAGTATATTCGAACTCGCAAAAATTCCCTCACGAATTCGACACTTCACATACATATAAATAATAACATGAATCAGTCCTCTATTTAAGCAACGAATTCTCATACTTCTTCCCTCCGTTTTTATTCCGTTTTGTTTTTTTTTCCCCCCTTCCTCAAAAGCCCATTTATGCAAATCGTTTTCGCTTTAATAATACAAAGCCATTAAGCGCTAAATAAGGATTCGATACCGCAGCGCATTATACTAAAAGACTTAAGACTTAAACAATATACTCGTTTAGCGGGGTGAAAAAAAACGACAGCTTTTTCCCCATGAATACGAAATGACATGATCAGTGGGCGAGTGAGGGGCGGCGGGAATTTCGCGTTTTCTCGTGCTTTTTCCTCCTCGAGGGTACAAGAAAGAGGTCTTTAGCTACGTTGCTTACCAAATTAATTTCTTAATAATAAGCGTACAGCTGATGGTATCACGCATAACTGGCTGAATATTAAACACACAGCCACAGGACGAGACAAAAAAGGGCGCGGAAAATAAAACGTGAACAAGAAACCGACCTGCGAAGAGCTTGCTCTTTAATTTGCTTTCGTGTCCTTATTCCTGTACGTACATAAACGTCTTCACGCGCGCGCATGTGAGTGAGTGAGTGAGTGAGTGAGTGAGTGAGTGAGTGAGTGAGTGAGTGAGTGAGTGAGTGAGTGAGTGAGTGATTGAGTGATTGAGTAAGTGTGTGTGTGTGAGTGAGTGTGTGTGTGCGCGCGCATTTTGGTACGTGTGTAATGAATAAAAATTAACGGGACGCGAGACAACTACCAGTGATGCCCGTGACACCGGGCTCACAAAAAGGGGATGCAGGGGACAGGGCGAGTGTACTAACCGCAGCCCTGAAGTAGATGGTGTCTCCGGGCCTGACCCTGAGGGCGTTGAGGGTCATGGCGCGGTGGTCGTCCGTGATCTGAATGAGGCCGTCGTCGCCTTCCTGGCTCTCCCCGCACACCCACAGCGTCTGCAGCATCGGCCAGATCCCCGTGCGCTCCGCGATCTGAGGTGGACACAATAGAAAATCCGGTTTAAGAAACAAAAGGGAGCTCAACCCGGGCCCATATCTCCTCCTTTGATAAGTACGACATATTCCCTTCTCGTACGAACCGCGGTGGCACTTACGAAGTTCTGGACCTCGCGCTAGGGTGTCACTGGACGAGAAGGTCTTGGACGCCCGCACTAGGCGATGGCTGTTACTGGCGCCCGTCGAGCCCGCCCCGCCCGCCCCGGCGCCTCCGGAGCCGCTCTGAGCAGCCAGTCGGGGCTTCTTCCGCGGGCCTATGCTCTGGAAAGGGAATAGCAATGGTTAGGATGCTTGCCTGAAGTATTCGGTGTTCACATCACATCCTAAGTCTTAGGACATATACCTTATACATACACGATATCAAAAGAGAACATCAAATTGTGTTTGAAGTTCTAAGGCAATTCAATACCAGACTGAAAGGTAATGCTTTACAAAATCAGAAGTAAAAGACCTCATCAGATATACAACATAGGAGGAGCACACACAAAACTGAAATCAAAACAAATCAGGGTTAATGAGAACATACACGGCTTAACCGGAGCACCCATGCCTCAAACCTCCAACTCCTATGACCGAGCAGGAGCACCCATGAACTTCCACAGCAACGAAGCCAAGCCAATCTAACCCTTGCTTCCTAGGCCTTCAACAAATCCCCTCGCCCCCTGAACCTCGAAATCCTCAGGCCAACAGGTGACACCCTCACGCAGGACCCGAGGACGAGCCAGGGCCTGCCGAAGGGGGTGATCGGCGGGCGGCGCGGACGAGGGGGAGGGAAGGGGAGGGAGAAGAGGAGGAGGAGCAGCAGGAGGTGTGAGTGACGGGGTAATCAGCGCACATATCGCGGTGTCAGATCAGTTTCCGGCGTGAACCATCAGATAATTACCCAGTTCCGCCACTCAACACTGCCCGTCCTCCTCCTCCTCCTCCTCCTCCCCCTAGCTTTCCCCCCGCCCTCCCGTGGCCTCTATCTCTACATCCCTATCCCTGTCCTACAACTCCTTACCCTCACCCTCCCCCCCTCTCGTGATCCAAGGGGGAGAAAGAGAGACACGCAACAACAACAGCCGTCACGTAACGCCCGCAAAACACCGCCGCAGAAGTCACGTAATCCAACGACGTCACCCATAACCCGGGGCTGGCGGGGCTCCTCCGTTCCTCCTCTATTAACAATCCAACCGTAAAAAGTGGAAAAAAAAGGAAAGGTGAAAGATAAACAATACTGACGAATTTGATGAATATATTGCCCTAGAAGAAACTTGGAAAAGTTCTAGGGATCGCGAAATACTTCTCAATTGTAAATAATAAATCTAACGCCAGTATAATTCCTATAAAAATTCTAATAACATAACAAATAGTAAACGCAAATCCTATAAAACTAAAATTACGTCTAAGGATAATTCCTTACGACATGTAAATACCCCATATTTAATCAGTGTCGGAAACCTCGCGATCATCTTTATTAGTCAGGTATCTGAAATTTAACGAGGATATCAATATTGCAAAAATAGTAACCAGTACAAATTTCAATATACTCCTCCTACACACATTTCAAAATGATAAATAGTCCCACTTGTTTCAAAGTCTTACTGATATACAAGAATTTCTCATGACATCTGAAAACAGTTAAATAAAAAAATAATTAAATTCCAAACACCAAAAGTTCCAAAATGACTTTGAAAATAGAGTCCCACGAAGTATGAGATTATATATATATACGAATTACTCATATATACTAATGCAAAATAATGTCTGTACATATTTCAGAATGATATATCCCAATGAATTCACATTGGTACCAGGAAATCTAGATAAGTTTCACAAAGGATAAAGCTTTTAGATAAATATTTACATAAATGTTTACATACATGTATGTATATTGTGTGTGTGTGTGTGTGTGTGTGTGTGTGTGTGTGTGTGTGTGTGTGTGTGTGTGTGTGTGTATGTATGTATGTATGTATGTATGTATGTATGTATGTATGTATGTATGTATGTATGTACACACACACACACACACACACACACACACACACACACACACACACACACACACACACACACACACACACACACACACACACACTCACACACACACACACACACACACACACACACACACACACACACATCTATATATATATATATATATATATATATATATATATATATTTATCTTTCATTCTCTCTCTCTCTCTCTCTCTCTCTCTCTCTCTCTCTCTCTCTCTCTCTCTCTCTCTCTCTCTCTCTCTATATATATATATATATATATATATATATACACACACACACATACACACACAAACATACACACACATACATATATATACACACACATACACATACACATATATTATATACACTATATGTATGTGTATATATCTGTATACATCTATATCTATCTATCTATCTATCTATCTATATCTCTCTCTCTCTCTCTCTCTCTCTCTCTCTCTCTCTCTCTCTCTCTCTATATATATATATATATATATATATATAGAGAGAGAGAGAGAGAGAGAGAGAGAGAGAGAGAGACATTCATACATATCCTATACGAACTTCCGAGGAGCGAAATTCCAAAAGCGACTTTCAAATCCTAAAACCCGCCGTCTCATTTAGCCATCCGTAAGCACCGCCTTTCCTCCGCCTTGTTTATTGCGTGTCGCCTCGCCATGCTCCCGTGCCTTTCTGTGCCATCCATCCAGCGCGTGGGCAACGAAAACACGACAGATAAATAACCATAACTCGCTGAACATCTCAACTGCATGCACTCGGAAAAATAAACGCAGCGCAAGACGGGAGAGATCATTTTGCGAGGTTTTCTTTCTCTCCGCGCCGAGGGAGGGTGGGAGAGCGAATGGGCGGGGAGGGGGGAGGGAGGGGAGCAGGAGAAAACCTCTCGCAAAATGCCACGCAGGAATGCCCAATAATCTCCCACATGATTATTATGCTAATAACAATAATCACAAAAACACACAGCGTCCCTAATACCAGCACAAGCACGTCGCAAGAACACGTCCACATTTGGACAATATCCACACACGCCCGCCATTCCGTCATGCGTGGGAGCGGCAAAACACCTAAATGACATCCGAGACATTCGCAAATCACACACATCCATACACAACAAAATCTCCGAGCCTCGTCTTCACGCCATCTCTGAAACGCCGCCTTCTCCCCATCGCCGGAGCCGACCGACGGAGTCCGGACGCCGGCACCCCCTCAGGCCGCCCCTCCCCGTTCCCCCTACCCCCCTCCGGGTCTTGAAGAACCTTGTGAACGGTGCAGCGGACCCCGTCAGGCCGTGGGAAGCGCAAGAGGGGAGGAGAGGGGAGGAGAGGGGAGGAGGCGGGAGGAGGCGGGGGCGGGCGGGGGGCGGCGAAGGGCGTCCTTCCAGTCTACGTCGCCGAAGCCGTAAAGGAGAGGGAAAAGGAACGGGAGGAACACACGAGAGAGAAGCACCAAGGCATCCTCCGGTAGGACGTCTTTATTGGGGTCTGTTGGGGTCCTTCTTCCTCGTGGTTCTCTGTGTCCTTAGGTGCCCCTCGAGGCGACTAAACGCAGGAGGGCGAAGGGGGTCCTCGCGATCAGGGTTTCAGTCAGGTGCGTCGCGGGGCCGTAAGTCACCCGGTTATCAAAGATATACGAGCCTGGGTGTGACTGCTGGGCCCATTGTGAAGAAAAGCTCACCTTTTTCCAGTTTTCTTCGCGGTAACACGTACAAGATTAATTTCCCGGGAAGTCATTCGTTCGTTCCAATTGTTGAAGCCGTCTGGGGGGTTCCGGGCCGGCATAAGCAGTGGCGATGCTTATATACGAGGGTGAAGCTGAGGAACCCACAGGCGCTTCTGAAAAAGGTCCGGATCCAGAGCAAGCGCAACGAGGGGGGTCAAGTAACTCTCAGACCTTACACTAATCTCAAAGTCAACCCCGAAACAAAAACCGACTGGTAAGGAGGAAAGGAGAGAAGAACATTATACTCGAGCCTAAAAAAGAAGAGAGAGAGAGAGAGAGAGAGAGAGAGAGAGAGAGAAGAGAGAGAGAGAGAGAGAGAGAGAGAGAGAGAGAAAAGAAGTCAAAGGTCGCACTACTCATTACCAGAATCCCCTAGCAGCTCTGATGGCGTTGACGAGATGACTGTTGTAGACTGCGTGTTCGGTTTCTTGAATGTGCAACATGAGGACAGCAGAGATATAAATAAAGGAAAATTGGAATTTAATTTCAATCAAACACGGCGAGAGATTATCAAACCGAAGGAAAGAAGGACGAAGAATAAGAGGACGAAGACGAAGATAATCGTAGGCAATCACCAACCGCCAGGAATTACGGAAAACAAATGAAAATCCCGTCCCTCCTGTACAACGCTACGACTCCTTTCCCTTCAGCGTTGCTTCTCTCACTTCAGGACTCCATAATAAGGAATCTTCACCCATTCCAGGACTCCAAAATAGGGAATCATCTCCCATTCCAGGACGTAAAAACAAGGAATCCTCCCCCATTCCAGGACCAAAATAAAGAATCCTCCCCCATTCCAGGACCAAAATAAAGAATCTTCCCTCATTCCCGGACCAAACTAAGGAATCCTCCCCCATTCCAGGACCAAAATAAAGAATCCTCCCCCATTCCAGGACCAAACTAAGGAATTCTCCCCCATTCCAGGACCAAACTAAGGAATCCTCCCCCATTCCAGGACCAAAATAAAGAATCCTCCCCCATTCCAGGACCAAACTAAAGAATCCTCCCCCATTCCAGGACCAAACTAAGGAATCCTCCCCTATTCCAGGACCAAACTAAGGAATCCTCTCCCATTCCAGGACCAAACTAAGAAATCCTCCCCTATTCCAGGACCAAAAT
>NC_061831.1:24852586-24855086 GCF_019202785.1 Penaeus chinensis
GCTATGTGCCAGCCAGTACTATAACTACGATTATTTTTTTTTATGAAGGGGGGAGGGGGAACGGAGGAGGGGGGATGGGGAAGAGGAAGGGGAAAGACAAGGGGAGGAGCAGGGGGGTTCCATCCCCCTCTCTCCAACGCGCGTCGCTTTCCAAAACAAATCATTAACAACTGTCAGCTTGGCAGAAATGCCCCAATTTTTTCTCCTCATCTCCCCCTCTTTTCCCTCCTTTTTTGACCATCTACAACCCCTTTTTTCCCTGAATTTTCCAGCGGATCATCAACAATATTATCATTAACATCCCTCCTTTCCCTTCATTCCAAGCGTGTTCCGCTCTTTGTTTCAACCCCTTCCTCATTTTTCATTTCCTTTTTAAATGCATCTATCTATCTATCTATCTATCTATCTATCTATCTATCTATCTATCGCCTCTCCTTCACAAATCCTCGCGTACTTGTCCCCAGAAGAGGACGCATTCTCTCCGTCTAGAAAGTCACGCGCGGTTTCCTTCAACTGCTGGTTTGATTTTTTTTCTTTCTCCCCTCAAAAAAAAAAAAAATGGGTCACGTGATCACTCAAAACCATTTAAGTGCACTTTCCAGTTATGAAAACAATAATTTATCACCTGAACGGCTATCGTGCATTTATTATCGAATTATACAATAGCGTTGTTATTCTCAAAACGAGTGAGCACTCATAGCACCAAAAATATATAAAAGATATTTCCCAAAGCCTCAAGAACCTTTTACGCACGAACTGATCTGTGAATCATAATGAAAGCAATAGTTATTTGAAAACATAGCTTTAGCCCCGAAATAACAGAATAACAAACTAGTAAATATTCAAATAAAGAAACAACCAAAGATAACCTTAAGGTAAAAAGGATTAATGGCATTAAAAAATCTACAAATACTGTTTCCGATATCAAAGGTACTGTAACTCTTCACCGATGAGATTATAAAAATGGAAATAATGAACTGCGATTAAAGCTTAAGCACCCGATGGTAGGGAATAAAAAAAAAAAAAAAAAAAAAGCATGAAAGAAAAGAGAGAGAGAGAGAATGAGAGGTAGAAAGTAGGGGAGAAGGAAGAGGCAGAGGGGAAACCAGAAGGAATGAGAGGGAAATAGAGGAAAGGGAAGGAGTGTATGTGGAGAGAGAGAGAAAGAGATGAAAAGGAGTGTATGTGTGTATTTATATGTGTATGTGGACGTGAATGTCCATATGTATGTGTATGAAAGTGTGTGCATGTGTGTGTGTGTGCGTGCGCGTGCGTGGGTGCGTGCGTGTGTTTGTGTGTTTGTGTGTGTGTTTGTGTGTGTGTGTGTGTGTGTGTGTGTGTGTGTGTGTGTGTGTGTGTGTGTGTGTGTGTGTGTGTGTGTGTGTGTGTGTGTGTGTGTGTGTGTGTGTGTGTTTGTTTGTGTGTGTGCATGTGTGTGCGCGTGTGTGCGTTTGCGTGTTATGCTTGGTCATATACGCCCTCCTACTTCTCTCCATTCTCCCTCTCTCCCTCCCCTCTCTCTCTCTTCTCCCTCTTTTCCTCTCCCCCAACTAAAAACCAAGCTCGGGCCCCACGAGCGCGAGAGGACGACCGTCCCAGCGCCAGAAAAGCGTAAGTGAGAAAGGGACCCAAAAACGCCACGATCTTAAATCGGTTAATAAATCCATAAAAGTTCCAGGTGGCGCGGGGGTGAAATTTATCAAAGTAAAAGCTATATATTTCTCCCGCTCTGATCCCCAATAACTACAATTTGTGTTTCGAGAAAATGGATGCTGTCTACCTCTGCCGCTGTGAGGGGAGCATTTATCATTATTATTAGCAATATTATATTCGCCCTTCATTATCTGATTGGTACTGGCTCTGCATTAAGTATTGTAATCATGTTTATCAAAATAACAACGATGATAAAGGCGGATTCCTAACAATGCATCCGAATGCAAATAATCCTAGTTAAAGCTCTCAACATCGTCAGCACAGAGAGAAGAATTAAGAAGGCCAAGAGAGAGAAGGATAAGAAAAGAACAAGAGGAATAGGAGAAACAAAATTTAAAAGAAGAATGGTCAAACCATGAACATTTTGTGGACTCAAAAACAATAGAATAAACAAGTGAGGTGCATCCTTAGTAACCCTGATCACACACACACACACACACACACACACACACACACACACACACACACACACATACACATATACATATATACGAAAACATATATATTAGCAATATTATTACTATAACAATCATTTTCTATTATTGAGGATCGTAACACACCCTTGTAACTCCGCTCCTCTGGATCACATCAGAGCCGAGATCTGTAGGTTTTCGTCGGGATTTAAGATAATTTTAAGGACCCTGCTGCCGGTAGTAGTATAGAATATTTAAATAAATACATGGACAAACGCTTTCCCTCAAACAACTCCTCACATCAAACGGCGGGGAATCCTAAGAGGCAAGCGCACAAACTCCCATCTCACTCCACCACAACTTTTCCTCCCCAA
>NC_061831.1:24875086-24885086 GCF_019202785.1 Penaeus chinensis
GTTCGTGAGCACGTGTACACATATACGGTGATACAAACATACCCAGGCAAACAAACATGCGCCCATTGTGAGCATATATACTACATTTGACCTCAAAATATCTGCTTTAGAGTAATAATAATCCAAAACAATAACAAAAGGCAACATATAAATATAAAAATAAACTTCATAATAAAAAAAAACAACGCTCAGTGTGCTAAATGAACACTGGTAGCATCGTGTTAAAGAACTATCTTCCCTTGAAGTACATGCATACAAAGCTATACCTACAGTATTTACACCGCTGAAATAAGGTGAAATGAAAGCATGCATAACATATGATTATGAGATAAACTACGATTACAATTTAATGATAAGTGTCACTACTACTACTACAACTACTACTAAGGATAGTAATAATAATATAAACTACCATTAATACTTCTACTATTACTATAACTAGTAGTAGTAATAATACTCATTACAATATTAAAAATGATGACAATAATAATAATAATAATAATAATAATAATAATAATAATAATAATAATAATAATCATCATCGTCATAAAAATAATGATGATGATGATGATGATGGTGATGATGATGGTGATGGTGACGGTGACGGTGACGGTGACGGTGACGGTGACGATGACGATGACGACGACGACGATGATAATAATAATAATAATAACAATAACAATATCAATAACAACAGCAACAACAACAAGCCAGATGAAATCTAACATTGGAAAAAAGAAAGGGGATGTTTTCCTTAATAATAAGAGTTCTCCCGACTCCTAAAAACAACAAGGAAAAAAAATGAAAAGAAACAATACTTAAAGAAATGTGTATAGTTGATAGGCACATACTCTCTGCAAACAAAAATACACTTACTCATACGTACAATCACACACAGAATAAGACAAAACAGAAGGTAGATATAATAATAACAATAATAATAATAATAATAATAATAATAATAATAATAATAATAATAATATTAATAATAATAATAATAATAATAATAATAATAATAATAATAAAGAAAGAGCAATACGGAGAAAAAAGGATATCAATAGGTATACGCACAGACAAAATAATAATGGAAAAAATGCCTAAACGTTTCTTATATGAAGAACCTCCGCCGTCGCCTTCCTCATCACCCGCCCCTAATTTCCCTTGCAAAGTTAAATGGAGCCGAAACGCCTACACAAAACCCCGATGGCCCCTCTCTCCCCTTACCCCCTCTCTCCCCTCTTCTCCCCTTCTCCTTGCTCTTCCCTGTTCCATTACCCGCCCCCTCCCTATCTCCCTTCTCTCTATCTTCCCCCACCAACCTCCTTTTCCCTCCTCCCCCCTTCCTCCTCTTTCTTCCCTTACCGGCCCCTTCCCTCCTCCCCCTTTCTATTCCCACACTAACCCCCTTTTCCCTCCCTCCTCTTTCTTCCCTTACCGGCCCCTTCCCTCCTCCCCCCTTTCTATTCCCTCACTAACCCCCTTTTCCCTCCTCCCTCTTCCTTCCCTTACCGGCCCCTTCCCTCCTCCCCCTTTCTATTCCCACACTAACCCCCTTTTCCCTCCCTCCTCTTTCTTCCCTTACCGGCCCCTTCCCTCCTCCTCCCTTTCTATTCCCTCACCAACCATCCCCCTTCCCCCTCCTCCCTCTTCCCTTACTCATCCCCTTTACTTCTCTCTCGTCCCTCTTCCCTTACACGTCCTCTCCCCTTCTTCCTCTTCCCCTCTTCCCTTACCCGCCCCTCCCCTTCTTTCTCTTTCCTCTTCCCTAGTCCCTTACCCGTCCCATCATGTTATTCCCCCTCTCTCCCGCCTGCACAGAATCTGGGAATGGGGGAAGATGAGGGAAGAAGGATGAAGGAGAAGGGGAATGGGGAAGAGGAAGAGAGAAGGGTGAAGAAAGTCGGGAAAGAGGAGAGAAAGGGTAGATGAGGGGGGAGGAAAACATTGTGTTTGAGGCCTTCTAAATTACACGGACGAAAAGAAGAAGAAAAAAGAGGAGGCCGAGGGAGAGGATAGATCCCTCCTCTTCAAAGACTCGGGTACATCCAGCCTTCCTTTAGAACATCCTTTAAATGCACATTGACGACTAGCGCTCACATCCTTTCCCTTAAAACCGATTCTACCACAAACCTAAACACTTAAAAACGCATCCCTTTGACACCCTTAAAATCTGCTTTCCCTCGGCAGACACAACGTTTCCATTACAAAGCCCCGGGGCATAAAACACACAGGTCGAGCGTAAACAGCACAGATGAACACAAAGGTGGCGATATATGTATTATAAAAAGGGGGTCTGGATTGTTTTGGTCGAGCCGGGAAGGCCGAGATCCCGAGGTAAACAAATTCTTATAAGATAGGACACAAAATGAAAAATAATGGGGGAAAAATAATTTGAGGTGAGCACGTCTAAATTGCCGTCTATCTTACATAATATACTATATAAGAAATAAGAAATATTCATATATAAAAATATTAAAACTTTACAGATATAAAAGACCACAGGAGTGGCCGACAAAAATAATTCCAAAAATGTATATATTAATAAATAAAAACAAAGCGATGAAAACCAATAAACTGGTATATATGTAATCATGCATGCATGCATGTATGTAAGTATGTATGTGCACACACACACACACACACACACACACACACACACACACACACACACACACACACACACACACACACACACACACACACCGCCGCCGCCACCACCAACGAAAGACCGTGGATGGGAAAAAGGCGAAGAAAGAGGGATTATCCACTCCACTTTATCACACAATCCTTTATTAGATTATCCCTTAGCTTAACGCTTTGTCGCCGCCGCCGCCCTTATTCCCCCTTTATTATCAAATCCTCGTCATCTCCCTTCATAACACAATTTTTCAGCTACCATACAGTTTTTTACTCCCTAAATTCTTTATTTTCGCTGAATATGCAAAGTGTATTTCTGATATCAATATCCTTTGTTTTCATTAAATATGCAATATCAACATTGTCTAAGATTTCTTGTAAGCAATATCATTTCACGCTCAGTATTTAATCATAGTTAATGTCTGTGTGAGTGATTTATATACAAGGCAGTGACATATGTGGCGAGTTAGTGGTACACATTTAGAGAAAGTTAAAAGTGAAAATTCAAGAAAAGAACGAAGAGGAAAAGACGAGAATGAAAAAAAGATGAATGATTTAAGAAGAGGTTCATAATAGTATACTATAACATAGCTTGCAAAGAAAAATTATCTGTCTCTGTCTCTCTCTCTCTCTCTCTCTCTCTCTCTCTCTCTCTCTCTCTCTCTCTCTCTCTCTCTCTCTCTCTCTCTCTCTCTCTCTCTCTCTCTCTTTCACATTTACATAAGCGATATTTCCTTAATCGGAAATATATGTTCAGAATTTCTCAATCAGAAATATATATTCAGAATATCTAAACCTTGATATAACTACCAATAAGGCCATTCTTGATATAATACATTCGCTGCTGAGAACGCCTTTAAGCTATCAATCTTTTGTTTACACTCTTGTCACACGTTCAAAAATGACAAGTTAGGGAAAAACGTCTTTAAGCCAAAGACAATTCAAGAAAAATGATTAGAAAAAAAGACAATGAATAAGAAGAATATGAAAAAAGAGAGGAAAATAACTCAGTCCAGGCTGCAGCGCATATGAAAAAGAACAATTCTGTATTATTTTATTAATCTGCTTCGTATTTAAAAAAAAAGAAAAGAAATAAAAACAATAAGGGTCTTTCAATTAAATTAGTAATAATGATCATGATAATGCTAACGCTAACAAGAATTATAAGAGCATCAGTAATAATAATAATAATAATAATAATCCAAATGATGCAAAGATACAATAAAAATGATAAGAGAAAATTACGATAAACTATATCTAAAGCAAACATCTTTAATGTCATGTTCCGTGCTTGTAAATGTTCTCCCTTCGTTCCTCTCCGCCTCCCTTCCACAGTCGTTGCAAGAGTCGTCCTGCCCGAATCCCTGTTGCAACGAAGGCCATCAGCCCTTACTGTCACTGCTATCGCCTACCCCTTCTCTCATCGCCATCATCATCAATCTCTCTCTCTCTGCTTCCCACTTCCCTTTCCCTCCCCCTCTCCCTTCTCCCACCCTTCCCTTCCTCTTCTCCCTTCCCCCACCCTTCCCTTCCCCTTCTCCCTTCTTCCACCCTTCCCTTCCCCTTCTCCCATCTCCTCACCCTTCCCTTCCCCTTCTCCCTTCCCCCACCCTTCCCTTCCCCTTCTCCCATCTCCCCACCCCTCCCTTCCCCTTCTCCCTTCTACCCACCCTTCCCTTCCCCTTCTCCCTTCTCCCCACCCTTCCCTTCCCCTTCTCCCTTTTCCTTCTCCTCCCCTTCTCCCTTCTCCATCACCCTTCCCTTCCCCTTCTCCCTTCCCCCACCCTTCTCCCTTTTCCTTATCCTCCCCTTCTCCCTTCTCCACCACCCTTCCCTTCCCCTTCTCCCTTTTCCTTATCCTCCCCTTCTCCCTTCTCCCCCACCCTTCCCTTCCCCTTCTCCCATCTCCCCACCCTTCCCTTCCCCTTCTCCCTTTTCCTTATCCTCCCCTTCTCCCTTCCCCCACCCTTCCCTTCCCCTTCTCCCTTCCCCCACCCTTCCATTCCCCTTCTCCCTTTTCCTTATCCTCCCCTTCTCCCTTCTCCACCACCCTTCCCTTCCCCTTTTCCCTTTTCCTTATCCTCCCCCACCCTTCCCTTCCCCTTCTCCCTTCCCCTTCTCGCTTCTCCACCACCCTTCCCTTCCCCTTCTCCCTTCTCCATCACCCTTCCCTTCCCGTTCTCCCTTTTCCTTATCATCCCCTTCTCCCTTCTCCCCCACCCTTCCCTTCCCCTTCTCTCCACCCTTCCCTTCCCCTTCTCCCCCACCTTTCCCTTCCCCTTCTCCTTTCTCCCCCACCCTTCCCTTCACCTTATCCCTTCTCCCCCACCCTTTCCTTCCCCTTCTCCCTTTTCCTTATCCTCCCCCACCCTTCCTTTCCCCTTCTCACTTCCCCCCACCCTTCCCTTCCCCTTCTCCCTTTTCCTTATCCTCCCCCACCCTTCCCTTCCCCTTCTCCCTTCCCCTTTTCCCTTCCCCTTCTCCCTTTTCCCTATCCTCCCCCTTGCCATCCCCTGCTCTTCCAAAAGCACCATGAATGATGTGACTTACGCCGAGTGTATGGCTTTAAGATGGAGGACTCTGAGGAGGGAGAGATTAGATCGCTGATTTGGCAAAATAACAAATAAGTCAAAGAGTTTGTCCCTCGGCTTCCCTGTCCTGTGGTGAAGGAAGGAGGAAGGAGAGGAGAAAGATGGAAAAAGAGGGGGAAGGATGGGAGGAGAGAAGTAGGACATAGGGAGGAGGACGAGGAGGAGGAGGAGGAGGAGGAGGAGGAGGAGGAGGAGGAGGTGGTGGAGGAGGAGGAGGAGGAGGTGGTGGAGGAGGAGGAGAATGGGATGAAAGGAGGAGGAAGTAGAAGAGAAAGAGGTAGATAGGAGGAGGGCACCTTGAGCGGAATGAGGGAAGAAGGAAAAGAGTGAGAGAGAAGTGGAGTATATAGAAAAGAGAAAAAGAGAGGAATCCCGAAAAAAAAAAAAAAAACGAACGCGACGAAAGAGGAGAACAGAACAGAATGAACGAGAAGGGAAGAGAAAGAGAGCAACGCCGGGGAGGGGAGGGATGTGTAACTTTGGACAAAAACGTTTTTCTAAGAGTGGATAAAAACGTTTCTGCCGAGCGCTCGCGTAAGATGGATGGCGCAGGAAGGGAGGAGACGGAGGGTGGGGAGAAGAGCAGGGGAGAACGGGAGTAGGGGAGTAGAGGCCGCAAGGAAAGAGGGAATGAAAAGGCGTGGGAATGAGAAGAAAGACTTCGGATAAACAGGAATAGAAACGAAGAGGATAACAAAGGGAAAAGTACAAATGTTGAGACAGACTAAGAAGAGACAATCAAGAAAAATTGTCAAGACCCAGACTTAATTTTGGAGGTCATAAATATGAAGAAGAAAAATGGAAATATATAAACATGGACAGAACGAAGGAGAGGCAAGAGATAGGGAGTGGGAGAATGAGATGGAGAGAGAGAATCACTGTGGGAGTGATAGAGGGAGGGAGATGGCAAGAGGGAAGCAATGAGTGAGTGAGTGAGTGAGTGAGTGAGTGAGTGAGTGAGTGAGTGAGTGAGTGAGTGAGTGAGTGAGTGAGTGAGTGAGAGGGAGAGAGAGAGAAAAAAAATAAATAGTGCCAAGAAATACTGAGCAAGTTGCACCGAAGATGGGAAGATAAAGGGGAAGTGAGATTAATGAAGGAAATTACGAATAAGGACGGACAATAAATTTCAGCCAACAGATTAAAGAAAGGGAGATTACTTCATCCACCACACACGCACAGAGACACGTTTAGCCATGCGCGCGCACCTTGGAACAACTGCAGTGGAATGCACTTTTAAATTGTTACATTTTACTTGTTAACTAATATATCTATCATACATGACATCAATTTCTTTGGTTCACTGAAGTCGGAAACGACTTCTATTCTTTCGTTCCGATACAAATAGAATTCTCATAATACATTTGAGAAAATTACAAAAATGACTTTCAGACACACTTTCGACCTCTTTTACATGAGAAATGTAACCAACAGGATAACTTGATACGACTCAGCCCTTATAAACCCAAGAGGTCGTACTTTACAAGACGCTCATCACAAGGGGGAGGGGGCACTCAGCAAGCAGTCGTACCCAAGAAGACGTTAATCACTCGGCCGCCGTACGGAGAGGGTCACTGAGGGATTGGGGTTCTATCCACAGAGACGTTAAACAGCGGGGTCGTACCCAAATGCAATACGTGCGCGGAGACGTTTAGCAGAGGACCATATCTTGGGAAATGCAAGGCACAGAGGTTGAGACGAGAGTTGGGACGAGACTTTAAGACACGTCAGCCGAAGAGATGGGTTTTAAACTAAAGAGCCGACAACAAAATCAAGTCGTACTTATGGGCACTTTAAGTCAGGGTCGTACCTTGAAGGACGCGAAGCACGTGGGATCATGCCCAAAAACGCGATAAGCACAAAGGGTCGTACTCGAGAACTACGTTGGATTGTACTTGGAGAGGCGATGGTCACTCTCCAAAAAGATCTCCAGAAAAAGAGAAGGAAAAGACAAAAAGAAAAGAAAAAATAAGCAGAACGGAAATTAACTTAGTTCACCCTCCCAACCCTCCTTCCCCAAAAAATCCAACAATCAAATTACAACAATATATATATTTTTTCAACCCACTCCCCAGAGTATGTGTATTAGGGACCGACCAGCGCTAAATAAAAAGAAAGAAAGAAAGAAAAGACATCCGTAACACCATTTTAATAGGGCTCACAACTAGGCTACATAACTGACATGCAATTCACTTCACAGAGGAGCCTATGTGCATCACGAATGAACATGTACACCACGAATGACCACGCTTAACACTAAAAACTAAAATGTTACACTAAAACACTAAGTATAAAATGCCAAACGGAACACCATCTCACGGTGCCCACAAGACTTCATAACCGCCTAGCACACACGACTCCCGGGAAAGTCGACATTGCCGATCTACAACAAATGACACGTCGATCCATCACGAACGCGTCTGAACGTGGACTCGAACGCGCGAAGGGACAAGGGCGGTTCAAGCAGATTTCTTCACAAAGCTTTGCAACTGGAGAGATTTCGCTTGGATTAGCGCCTGTTGATATGAACGCCGCTTATTAAAAATGATCGCCACAGAAAGACTTTAGTGGACGTCGGGAAAAGAGAGATTCTTGTCACACAGATAAATGATTTAAATTTTGTAACAGTTGGAAATCGCAAGGAATAACACCTTCAAAAAATCATGTTACCTTCACTAAAGGCAGTTTTGGAAATCACAACAGTATTATATATGTAGTTTGAGGAGGAGGAACCGGAAGAAAAATGAAAATGAAAAATATCTGGAGGGAAAGAAAAAGCGTACTCGTTCAAAAAGATATCTATTTCTCTCTCATAAGCACAAACACCCCCCTATACACACTCCCCCCACATCCTACCAAACACACACTAACAAACCTATCCCTTCATCTACCCACCTGCAGCACATACTATACACCACACCAACACACATCCAACCCCGTCCCCAATACCCACTCACCCATACAAATAAATCCACCGAGATCCACGCACACATCACACTCAACCCCCCCCCCCCCCCCATTTACCCATACGCACATGCAACTAAATTCCCCCACACTTACAACGCCTCTCGCCAAGCAAACCCCACCACCTCCCACCCACCCACCCACACACAATCAAACTCACCCCCACATCTGCCCCCACCTACATCCCCACCACCCTCCCCCCCTCTCCCGCGCCGACTCGTCCACGCACCGACGACACACTCCTTAAACAAACCCTGGCCACCTTCCAAACTAATTCAATCATCGGCAACAGTCTAATGAGGAGGTTTTGCGCCGAGGACCGACTCGCCTCTCTCTCTCTCTCTCTCTCTCTCTCTCTCTCTCTCTCTCTCTCTCTCTCTCTCTCTCTCTCTCTCTCTCTCTCTCTCTCTCTCTCTCTCTCTCTCTAAATCTATCCATCTATCTTCCTCTCTGTCTCCGTTTACCTGTCTGTCTGTTTGACTGTTTCTCTCTCTCTCTCTCTCTCTCTCTCTCTCTCTCTCTCTCTCTCTCTCTCTCTCTCTCTCTCTCTCTCTCTCTCTCTCTCTGGGATCCCTTGCAACGTCTTCGCGATTGAAATGCAATCAGGATATCGGGTTTTGCTGCCGCTGGTGATGGCTTGTCGTCGTCGGCGTGCAAAACCCCTCGCGCGTTCGGGCAGGGTTGGGGGGTTAGGGATAGGGAAAGGGGGGGGGGGGAGGAAGGTGGTTAGGGGTAGGAGGGTAGGGGAGGCTGACAGGGGGGGGGGAGTGGAGGAGACAGAAGGCTAGAGGAGACAGAGGAAGAGGATCGACGGCAGAGGGGGGGGGGGGGGGGGATTTGCGGTAGGGGTGGGATAGAGGGGTAAGGAAGGGGTGGTGGTGGTGGTAGGGGAAGGGCGGGGGGGGGGGGGGGGGCAGAGGAGGGATAGGAGGGTTGAGGATGAGGAAAGGGGAATTGGGGATGGGTTACTGAGAAAAAAAGGCAAGGAGGGGAAACTGAAGGCAGTGGAAGGGACGAAGAAGGGGAAGAGGGAAAGGTCATGAGACGGCGAAAGGGGCTAAGGAAAGAACTTGGGTCGAGGAAGGAGAGGCGAGGAAGAGAATGGGTTGATAGAATAAGGGCAAGCAAAATCATGAAGTGATGGAGAATAATGGGGAGGGAACGGAAAGAGGGTGGAGGTAGAGAAAGATAGGGAAACAGAAGAGGGGGTAGAGAGCGGGAGAGGGAGGGAGGGAGGGAGGGAGGGAGGGAGGGAGGGAGGGAGGGAGGGAGGGAGGGAGGGAGGGAGGGAGGGAGGGAAGGAAGGAAAGAAGGAAGGAGGGAGAGAAAGGGAGGGTGAGAGAAGGAGAAAGGGAGGGTGAGAGAAGGAGAAAGGGAGGGGGAGAGAAGGAGAAAGGGAGAGAGGGAGAAAGGGAGAGAGGGAGAGGGAGAGAGGGAGAGGGAGAGAGGGAGAAAGGGAGAGGGAGAGAGAGAGAGAGAAGAGAGAGGGAGGGAGGGAGAGAGAGAGAGAGAGAGAGAGAGAGAGAGAGAGAGAGAGAGAGAGAGAGAGAGAGAGAGAGAGAGAGAGAGAGAGAGAGAGAGAGAGAGAGAGAGGGGGGGGGGGGGATAAATAAAGAGGTAGAGAGCAGATAGAGATACGGAATGAGGGATAGGTAGAGAGAGAAAGAAAATGAAAGAAAAGGACAGAAACGAGAGAGAAAGTGCCCGATATCGACACGGGGAATTATTCATGTAGTTCAGGTGGGCAGGCCTCCCCGCTTGACAGACGGGGTTGTGCCGGCAATATTTATTGTCCCCCTTTTTCACGCCGA
>NC_061831.1:24892586-24895086 GCF_019202785.1 Penaeus chinensis
TATTGCATAAGGATATATATAATCTTTGACTGTACATAAAAGGTGTTGCGTTCAGTTAACACGTAATAATGCGGATTAAATCGAGACCGACTCTTTGGTGCGGAAAAAAAACAAGATCTACATTACTTCTGCTACCAGAATACGAAACTTTTTGTCCTTGTTTTTTTCTTTTCTAATTTATTCTAAAAATAAAGACCGAGAAAAAAAACATTACAGTCTGCAACACTGACAAAACCGAAGAGAATGCAACGGGGGAGAAAAATATTGGTCTGACTTGCACTGCGGCTTATGAACTTTACATAAGAGAAGTGGGGAAAATGAAGACGACGACGACGAGGGACATGGAGAATGAAAGTGAAAAGAAGACAAAGAAATGATGAAGATGGGGGAAAAGAAACAAGAAGGAAAGATTGTATATATATATATCTACATACATATATATATATATATATATATATATATATATATATACACACACACATAAACATATATACATACATACATACATACATACATACATACATATATATATATATATATTTATATATATATATATATATATATATATATATATATATATATATATATATATCGGTGTGTGTGTATTTGCACATATTTTTTTCCCTTATAATATATATACATATTTATAAATATATAGAAATACACACACACACATATATAACATGTACGTACACACACACACACATATAAATGTGTGTGTGTGTGTGTGTGTGTGTGTGTGTGTGTGTGTGTGTGTGTGTGTGTGTGTGTGTGTGTGTGTGTGTGTGTGTGTGTGTGAGTGTGAGTGTGAGTGTGAGTGTGAGTGTGAGTGTGAGTGTGAGTGTGAGTGTGAGTGTGAGTGTGAGTGTGAGTGTGAGTGTGAGCGTGAGCGTGAGTGTGAGTGTGAGTGTGAGTGTGAGTGAGTGTGTGTGAGTGCGTGTGCGCGTTACCTACACATATAGAAGTAGAGAAAAGAGGAGAAAGAAAGAAAGATGGGGACTACCAACTAGATCCTTCTCCAGCGACCCGCCCCAAGGCAAGCAGCCCCCGCAAGCGCCGGCCACGAGCCACACTATGCAGGCGGCTGAGTACTCACTCGGACAGCTGATGCGGCTGGAGACTGAACACGGGGAAGAGCAGCTGGCCGTGGGTGCACAGGAGCGAGGAGTTCTCCAGCTTGGTGAGCGGACATACTTCCAGGTCGCCGCGTTCGCATGACCTGGAATTTCGGAAAGAGCTAGGCTGTAATAATAATAATGATGATAATGAATGATAGTAATAGCAACAGGCCATAATCGAGTTAGTTACGATAAGCTGTTGGTACACAAATATTTTGTTACTCTGACGTTTTAATGTCTAGTATATTAGATAAGAGCTATATTACCTGTTTGAATTCCGTTTTGATTCACATATTCTAACATTTTCCTTGGATATTCCCAAGATCGCATCAATCTAGGGAACATTCCGAGGATAATGATAATCAAAATTGAGAGCCCCTAACACTAGTAAATATTTCGATGACCTCTATCGATCCAATAGAATGCCATTAATATGCGTAACTGTAAATAATATGAAAAAGGTCTTCTTAAAACACATCATAAATGCATATATATAAATCATTATGATGTACATAAATGCACACGCGCTCGTTAAATAAACACAAATCCCACACGTACACTTCAGTGAAAGTGGGATTAAAACAATAAGTTTCTGATAACGAGTATATTTACATATATATGTGATACTTAGCTAGGGCAAGATTATGCTCTTGGACAAACATTCAATAGTTACTGAAATACAAATGCAATCCTTATCCGCGGGTTTTGCATACACTGATATCCACACACAAATCGAACAAAGAAAATTATATTTTCGATATAGATATTTCGTGTTGCATTATGCGCTTCCTCCCTTTAGCAATATAGAAAGACAGTTGTATAAACACAAGGGAACGCTTTCTCCCAAGATGCTTGGCTCTCTCCAAAACACGTGACCGGAGAACCTTGCATGCCCGCTTGAAAAACAGCACCAAGCTACGCCAGTGACCTATACCCCGTGGAACTAACCTCTCCAGAGCTCGAGGGAGGTCACAACAGAATAATTTACGTTCCCGCCGTGTACAGATGGCACCTTCTAACCTCAGTCGTGACCCCGGATCCAGTTCGAACCTAACCTCTTGGCCCCATCCCAAACCCGGTCAAGCTGGCCTCAGGGCCATTCAAACTCCGTCTGCGAAGATCTCTTTACCTCCGCCTCGTTCCCAGGGCGGGCACTGCTGCAATGCCAATGCCCCAAGATGACACTATATTAATTTCTAATTTTGCCTTACATGTTTCACAGTTCCCTCACAATCTCCCATTCTCTCCTATCTAAGCTATCCTTAAAACATATATTTCATAAATACAGAAATAGGCTTATTTGGTTTTCAGACAACTTTTAATCTATATAGAATATTTCCCAGCAATATTTATTAGACAAACATTCAATATCTACTGAAATA
>NC_061831.1:24905086-24907586 GCF_019202785.1 Penaeus chinensis
ACATTTATAATTGCGCGACGTCATGCGACCTTACGCCGGAAAAAAAATTCCCAGTAGCGAGGACGAAGACGCAATTTCAAAATGGTCGACAATTGATGGGTAAATAAATAATGAGCGGAACACGCGCGAGGTTTAGGCTCTTAAGTGGCGGTGTGCTTCGCAGGGGCGTTTTTGCCGCGCCACCAAAATGCTCCGAGTTATTAAAGCAAGCAGCGAAAGGGCCAGAGTATAATGGCTACGACTCCTATCATCACCACCTGCCACGACGGCAGCTCCCCGAGGGATATGTCATTTTCCATCCATTTTTCATGTGATTATAGCCTCTAAAACATTTGATCTCAAAATAAACATTGGGACGTCGGGTGTCCGCCGGAATTGAGCTGGAACATCGACTGCGTGTGATAATGGGCAACATATCCTCCTAAATGGGATTTTTTTATCTGCAGAATATAATGGTAGTAAATTCAGCCCACTTCAGCGGATCCACGAATAGTTCATAAATCATAATAAGGTCGACCAACACATCCACAAAAGACGCTCTGTCTACTTACTGGGCAATAATAAGAAAACGAGCTTGGATAGTAAGGCAAGGCATATTGTGGCACATACTTTCTTGCAAAGTGAAAATGTTAAGACAACCATTTTCACGAAGTTGGTACAAAGAATAAAAAAGGGAGAGTAACACAGTGATGAAAATAGACGTGACCTTCCTTCGTAACATACATACACAATAACACATGCTTGTACACACATACATAAAAACTCCCATGCACACGCGGCCGTATGCACACAAGCACGCACACGCAAGGGCGTACGCAAGGGCGTACGCAAGGGCGTACGCAAGGGCGTACACACGCACGTACACACGCACGTACACACGCGCACACGCACGCACACGCACGCGAACGCGCACGCACACACACACACACACACACACACACACTCTCTCTCTCTCTCTCTCTCTCTCTCTCTCTCTCTCTCTCTCTCTCTCTCTCTCTCTCTCTCTCTCTCTCTCTCTCTCTCTCTCTCTCTCTCTCTGTCTCTCTGTCTCTCTGTCTCTCTGTCTCTCTGTCTCTCTGTCTCTCTGTCTCTCTGTCTCTCTGTCTCTCTGTCTCTCTGTCTCTCTGTCTCTCTGTCTCTCTCATACACATATGACCATACACATACTTAAGTTCCGTTACAGGAAGCGTCTGTGCGTCTGTCTGTCTGTCTACCCCCCTCCCCACTCCCTCCCTCCCTCCCTCCCTCTCTGTCTGTCTTTCTGTCTGTCTGTCTGTCTGTCTGTCTGTCTGTCTGTCTGTCTGTCTGTCTGTCTGTCTGTCTGTCTGTCTGTCTGTCTGTCTGTCTGTCTGTCTATCAGTCAGTCAGTCAGTCAGTCAGTCAGTCAGTCAGTCAGTCAGTCAGTCAGTCAGTCAGTCAGTCAGTCAGTCAGTCAGTCAGTCAGTCAGTCAGTCTGTCTGTCTGTCTCTCTCTCTCTAGCAAACATACATATTGTTTCTCAGCCTTGTTATTAAGTCACAGAACATGCCTGAAAACAGGTGTTTATTGATATGGAGAAATTTAATCTTTATAATTACAGTGATTATTTTTAGGTAAAATTTCATGGACACTCCAGGCCTCCGGGAAAACAACCTGGAGGCCACTGAGTGAGGCTATTAAAAACCTATCTCCTCTATAAATGAGTCCTATATTTGAAAGCATATAAGATGCACCCCCATTTACAAAGACATTACTGAAAATAAAATTTAATTATATATCATCATGAAAGTACCGAAATTCAATGTCAAGGGGAAAACATTGCACAACTCACAAATTTCTGAAGTAAATGCAACGGAAGATAATATCAATGTTAAGTAAAAAAGGAAGAGGCAAGAAGCAAATACAATTCTTGAAATCTGAAGGGTACCAGTACCTTGCTCATGAACCTATAAAACAAAGACCAGAATTTAATTGAGTTTTGACCTGACAACCAGCAAGAAAAAAATTATAATGTGAACAAACTACATATCCAGTTTGTAGAGATCTCTCATAAATGTATTAATTTGCATCATTACGGCCACAAAAATACTCTCCCAGGCCATGTACCAGTAATTCATCATGGACACAAAAAACAATGATAAATAAAATGTTTTACTACTGCAGATGCAACTTCTGGCTGCAACAGCAACCAAGAATTTCCTTAGATTTCGTTATGAAACTAAAGTAGGATTGATGACATATTGACACGAAGCATGCTAATAGATGACATCTTAAGAGCAAGGAATCACAAGTATAATCACACAAAAGATTAATACTGTCTGTTTTATTAACAAGGAAACAGAATTCCCTGTAAACTCTTAACTGAGAAGTATATGATTCAGCAAAATGGTCTCTTTTCACTCAACGATCCTAGTCTCCCTCATATTCCCAGGAAGTTCTTGTTTTACAAGAGTGATGACAGTGATACTCCAAACTGGTGAAAATAACATTTTACACAAAAGTGTGATAAACTGCTCACAGA
>NC_061831.1:24915086-24917586 GCF_019202785.1 Penaeus chinensis
AATTGCTGTTTCAACAAATAATGATCAATCATCACTTTTTGTATATGAACATTATAATCTTTAAAGAATCAAGCCTCATCAATGCATAAATACATATTTTTTTATTTTGTCAGAGGAACTTAAACCTATACAGAAGAAAAGTAACAGTAGTAAAACGATGACAGCTAAAACTACAATGAGTGAATGGAAGTAAGATGAGGAGAGGGTGGAGGGCAAGGATTTTATAACATTCTACTACCTAGACCATTAGTATTTATCCTCTAAGCCACTGCCTGGTTCTTAGATGGGCCAAAGGCATCTGCCAGCATATAATGGGAAAAGAAAGAAAGAAAGAAAGAACAAAAGAAAGAGAAAGAAAAGAAATATATATATATATATATATATATATATATATATATATATATATATACATATACACACTGCTACATACTATTGTAGATAAGTTTTGTTTAATTCATCTTTTGACTCTGTTTATTTTCATTTTCACTGATTAAAGTACAGTTGGCAATTTCTGCAGTAAAATCTCTTAAATGTGTATTACTGTGAATTAACAAATATAGAACTGTAAATCAGAAGGTAGTTTTCCTATGAATTTTGGGAAATACTAGAAGTGGTCTATGGCCTCCTAGAAGAGAGCATCCTTCTCCCTACTACCCTTATGGCAGGGCTTCTAAATCTTTCTTCATACCCTAATGACGTCACCAAAAATTAACTATAAACAACTGTAATGTATCCTCTTAAGACATAATAAACCAAATTCACATAACATGTTTCTATCCAATCTCCAATGGCCAAATCTCAATGAATATACACCAATAACCGTATAAACATTCAGACCCTACTTACAGATTCCTTTCGAATACATTTCAGCAAGTGAAATTTTCGTGGACTGAAAAGCTTGTGTTCACAGAGAGGTTGAGCAAGTAATGATGGCTGCGGCTTGTATTCTAAATCATCACAGTTGAACCAGGCACTTAAAAGAGATTCTGAAATCAATTCATATTCTTCCAGTATATCAGTAACTGCTAACTGGCCTAGCAGAGTTTCCTTTTCTCTCTTAATCTCTGCTTGTAGTTGGTGATTGACAGTCTGTAAAAAGAAGAAAATAATTAATGGAAATGCCTTAATCATTAAATTCAGTACATGTTAAGGTAAAGATATGTGCATGCTTAACAATCAAACAAAATTAATCTATAAAAGTTTATAATCCCTTACCATATAATCCTTTTCAATGTAAACAACTTTCTTGCTTTAAAAAATTAAGACTTTTAAGCTTCATAATCAAAATATTTTGTTACAATTCACTTTTTAAACACTTACTTGGATAAGTTTACACTGACCTTTTGTATTTATCAATATCTAACATAATCACAGATATTTAACCCCTAAGAACTGTATACCTTGCAACTGTCTGTCTCAAGCTGAATAAAAGATATGATTTTTCAGATTTCACCAAGGCAATTTTTGGCTGCAAACATTTGAAGAGCTTAATTTCATGCACCAGAAAATGTATATTTCATTATCAATTATGGAGTAGTGGTAGTAGAAGAAGAAGAAGAAGAAGAAGAAGAAGAAGAAGAAGAAGACGAAGAAGACGAAGAAGAAGAAGAAGAAGAAGAGAAGAAGAAGATGAAGAAGAAGGAAATAAATATATATATATACATATATAAATCAATAAAATGGATGCTTAGATTTATAAATATTTAGATGTATAAATAGTAAAATGACAAGATGGTAGGAGGTGACTATGTAAAAAGTAATAATAATAATAATAATAATAATAATAATAATAATAATAATAATGAAAAAAAAGAGTTTATTTAGTAAAGTTATTTTTCCAAGAGTAAAATTGTCTTACAATACTGGCATTCAGATACCTAATACTGTCAGGCACAGTTGCATATTCACAAATGAATGTAAGGTCATCCTGGGATCCATCATATGCTTTTAGTTTGGATAACATGTAAAACTTTTTACTGCAGTTTGAAATTACTTTTTTTTTGGCAAGGAGTCCCATCCAAGATGGCACTGTGTGAATGACCTGTCATCCAGAAACACAACCACAGTCTTTTCTTTCCTCACAAATTTTGTTATACGAGTAGTATTCTTCTAAGGTTCCAGTGTTCCAAGAATCATAATTAATATCATTATCATCATTAATCATTATAGTGTTAATAACAACAATGATGGTACATAAAAACATAGCTTGTCCGAAATTCAGGGAATGGGGTAAATAGGAGAAGTAGGCCTTGGTTATTAATCCGTTTTATAAAGTGACGCCAACTTCAGCATCACAAAGCACCAGTGGAATATACTGTGTCATAATTCCATTTTATTTTAGTTGCTGCAGAGTGAATACCGGTATTCTATTCTGGCTCTATTCTTTAGACTCTGTTTCTTGGCCCAGAGATTCTGTAGGCCCACCCACCATCCCTCTTTCTATCAATCACGTAAATCTAGTAAATATGTCCCACTCTCTACCCAAAATGAGAAACTATAA
>NC_061831.1:24925086-24932586 GCF_019202785.1 Penaeus chinensis
AAAAAAAAAATTATGATCTCTATGGTAGGTAAAGTTGTCAAAATTGTGGTCACAGGTAAATACTCACAGAAATGCCAACCATCTGCTGCAACCTTCTCTTACCTGTTGTAACCCTGGTAGCCTGGACAACTTTCCAGAAGACAATGTTGGTCAAGAAAGCATTAAATCTATCATCAATGAATTTTGTCTCCTTCCATAAGATTAAAGGTCTGACTCCATGCTGTCAAATCTTTATGAATCTCAAGGCTGCCATTTTGTTATCTTAAATTAAAATATAAAACTACTTGCTTCCTCATCACAATAATACTGAAAACTACAATTTTCCAACATCAGAACAAATTATACCAGATCAAAGGAGTAGAGAGATAATGTTTATGCTTGACTTTTCATTCTTATCTTTTATGGACTAATATCTATAATGCAAAACACATGTAAAAAAAAAATATATGATTCATCATTCATAATTGTAGTGCCCAAAGCAAGAAACACAACTAATTTTGTTGCCTTCATTAATCTCATCTCCTGTTTGTCAATGCCATGTAATGATCAATCTGCTTACTTGTTTGGGTGGGTATCCATTTCCACAAAGATGGCCTGCAGTAAATACAACATAGTGGAAAGACTTTCCTCCCCAGCAAATCCCCCTATGCTGTTAATCACATTTCTGTAACAGAGAAATTATTTTTTTTATGAAGAAGAGATGAAGATATAAAACATATGAAGCTAATTGCAGTTCCTGGAAATAAATGAGAGAGAAAGAAAGGAAGAAATTATTCTACATGAGAATACATTTTCAGTTTGTGCTTGTACATAAGCAATCTCTACTATGGTTTTGTTCTATCATTATCATTACCACTATTATATATATATATATATATATATATATATATATATATATATATATATATATATATGTATATATATATATATATGTATATATATATATATATATATATATATATATATATTTGATTAGTCATCAAAGAGTCAATAACTAGGCTTACCTCACATCACCTAGTTACTGTATCACACTCCTTGACTTTTTAGAGACAAAAGTTTTCACTGCTATTATTATCATTATTACTGTTGTAATAATGATGATCCTGATAATATTAACTTGTTGGCTCTGGGTGCATGTGTGTGGAACAAAATCCTGGCATTAGGCTTCCTTGACTCTCCCTAGTGTGTGGTTGGTAGGCCTAGCCTGCACAAACACTCACCTGCAGTATCAAGACTCCTCTTTGCAATACTATTAGCTTTTATTCTGTATATGTTTTTTTGCGATTTTGCCATTTTCTCAGGTCTATATTTGTTATTTGCTATACTGTATCAAGATGGTAATAGAGTGTTTTCATTTCCATATTATATCCTAAGGCAGTGTATAATCCAAGTAGTAACAGTAACAATAAGCAACACTGTGTTATCTGTTAATTTTTTATGGTTTTGTATTATTCAGTTTTTCATAACATACCCTACACTGCTGGTAATGGTAGGCAGGAATAGATTCTTTGACACAGTATCCTCCCTAGGTATGGTCCTTTCATAAAAAGCATGGTTGAAAGCTGGTATACTTCACCCTTGTGAACCAGTAGAAATCCCCAGGAGCTTGTCAATGAACCTCTCCTACTACAGCAATTTCCCATGATAAGACGTTCCTGTCACTAGCCCCTTGGCTGATTTTGTTTTTCCGTGATGTGACATTCTCCTCACTTTTTTTTCCATTACAAGATGTTACCTGCTCCTCAGCCAATTTTTTTCCATGACCCGACATCCACACCACCCAGAACCAATGGCTTAATGTTAATAACAATAATTACAATAGAAATGAAAACTTTTCTTCCCAGAAACTAAAGGAATGGGGAAAATAAGTAAAGTCTGGCAGGCCTAGTACCTGACTAATTGGTGACCAAATACGAGTGGATCCATCTTGTAGAAAGGAGAGAAAGAAAGCAAGAGAGAAAGAATAGAGGAGGAACAGGATAGAACTTAGTGGACCATGACTGGTTAAGAACCTAAAATCAGATGCAATATAAAAGGATGGCAATCATGAGAAGAGGAAAAATCCTACTGAAAACAGTAGATCAATTCTTACTGAAAAATAAAATCATGATAATTTAAGACAGTGAAAAATAAATAGTACAAAGTTGAAATTTGGATTAAGTAAAACATTTTCAAGTTCTTTTATTTTTTGTTGATTGATTTTTTTTTTAATGGTTCCTGAAAAGTTATCATTCTAAAATCTAAGTGATAGTTAACACTAATTCATGAAACAAGAAAAGAAAAGAAAAGAAAAGAAAGAAAAGAAATGCTCTGTCCTGTAACTTATTTCAACTGATAATAGTACAGTAATTAGTGTAAAAGTAAGTTCAGCCATTATAAATAGCACAAAAAACATATATACCTGAACTTTGGTAAATGGAACAAAGCCTGTAATGCTGAATTAATCCAACATGTATTGGCTGTGTTCTGTAAACCGACTGGCTTAGTGGGGTCTCTCGGCTGGTCTGTGGGTCTTGCTCTTTCCTTTCCTGCTCCCGACTTCAGTTCAGCCAAACACCAAGGATTGTTTGAACATTTCTTTCTGCATTAGAGAATTAATATGTGATAAAGAACTCTTATTGATAGTAATAATTTACTTTCCGAGAAAAAGATATGAAGATAGCTACCCAAAAGATTTGATGAGGTTAGCCTAAACATCTGTTTTATAAACTAAATACAGACAATTCCCACAACTTCATGAAGACATCCATCTAACTTCTGTGTACAACAATTTTCCATAATCCTCCTAATTCTTAGCACAGAGCTATTGATACATTTGAGAACTGAGAACATGTCCCTGGTTTTATCCCCTGGTACAGTATTCCCTAATGGAATTACACCACATATTTAAGCACACTTTGTGCAGAAGTAAAGCAAAATGTACTGAAATTCCTGGACAATGACTATGATGTTTTCAAGTCTCATAACAAAGATTTTAATCAGTGGATTCCAAGAAAACAACTCAACTTTTTGTGTAAACTGATTTAGCATAGACGGTATTAATCATTTAATGCACTTGTGTGCCATATCAGTGCCTACATGACTGTCAGATGGTGTGTCATTGAAGAGATAAAAATATACTGTAAATGCACCAAGTACATTTAAAAAACCACAACAATCATTGATGATGCCCCATCCATCAACCAAGCAAGAACATTCGTAAGCAGGATGTTTATCTATGAAAAATATCTGCAACCTGTGATACTTTTGTGCAATATTTTCTTCAGGTAATAGCTCTTAAATTCAACTTTTATCATCATGAAATGAAAGTAAGCAAAAGTAGAGCAGTCGTCCCATCTTCTGTAATCCTACACACGTTCCAAAACATGTCTTCATGGTTTTCAGTGCTTTCATCCACTCTTCTTTGAGCAGTGTTAGTACTAAGTGAAATAGCTATAATCTATATATAATATTCACAAAATGACTCTAAATATATCAAGTTTTTGTCTGCTAAATCAGGATAAATTTTCTTCAAAACACAATGCCTAAATCTATTTTTCCTCATCGTTTATCTTGGGAACCAATGCTTTATGAAGTCATCTCCCTCCTACATCATAATGTTCTTAATTACTGAATATCACTGCATGTCATGATCATTCTTTTACAGAATTGGCTTCAACTCAAATACTAATGTATTTTGTGCACTGTGTCTTTCTCCTTCCAGTGTAGTAATTAGGGTATTTTGACACAGAGGGAATATGACTATGCTACAAAGAGGAATAATATATAATATCTTTTCATATTATTCCCAGATACAGGCCTAGTTTTAAGCTACCATAGCATTCTTGACCTTTTTCAGTACTTCTATTCTTTTACATCTATATTCTAAAATGTAGAAAAAATAGAAAAAGAGAAACTTACTTTATGTCTGAAAGTGAATATTCAGTAAAACCAAGATCAAGTTTTAATAGAATAAACTTCTATAACTCTAAAACATCAGGAATCACTTTATCTTTAAAAAAATATATCAAATATTTCTCTAAAAAGGAGAGTAGAAGATGAAGTACACATACGGGCATGGGAGATTCTTTGGTGGCTTGTCCAGTCCAAAAGTCTTCATTATATGTTCAAAAGTAATCTGCTCTTCTTTAAAGAGTTCTGGGGCTGACACATTTTCTTCGGGCTGTGATATCTCAGAATTTGGTGGCGATTCCTTTTGTACTGGAGGTTCGTCTTCTGCAGGAGCCTCCCCTGTGCCACCTACGTCTTCATCCGGGGTAGTGTGAGCTTTGACCTTGGTCTTGGTAACAGGTAAAGAGGCACTGTTTTGCGACAAACTGAGCACCCACTTCCATTTGTCACTGCGATAACCTGCCTTAATGTAAGACAAGTCATTGCTGATTCTGCAAAATCAGAAATTACAATTAGACTACAGAGATATGATGCTTACAATTAGGCATAATTATAAACAAGTTATTTTATTGTATAAAAATAGCTGACAATTCAAATCCCTACTTTCATCACGAAACCAGCAAGTTCATCTCAAGAAATTGAATAAAGACTATCTGACTTAAAACAAATGCCAAAAGATGTAGAAATAATAAAAAGAAATGTAAAAGTTATTTTAAAGTTGGAGGATATTACCAGATATATTAAACTTGAGGCACACTGAAGAAAATCTACTCATAAAGGTGATTAGGGCTGCAGAATACACTGATAAATACTTTATTTGTCAGTGATAAATAAAGTCATGGTACTGGATAAACATTTTAACTATATCTAAGAATGTACAATCTGATGTGAAATAAACATTCAACTTATCAGGATTTTTATTCAGATTTTCATCGCAGACATGCACGCAAACGCACACACTAGGACTGGCACTCTCAAGAATGATTGTCTTCAGTTGTAATCCCCATGGGAATAGACTTGGCTACCATTGTTGCTCTGCAAGTTATAGACAGGAATTGTCTTAATGAGCAAAGATGTATGCACTGCAACACCATGATATAAGTAAGAAGATTGACTCCATCACTCAGTCTACTGGCAGTCATGGTAAATATCTATGTACAATAATCACTTGAGTCAGCTTGTATCAGCAGGAGGCGGCTAGGTCTTAGTGAATCTCATTGTACTAATCTGAACTAAATCATTAAAAGGCCAAATGAACATTAAACCTGAAATGTACTATATATCTCTTTGTTTATTTGGGGTAAATCTCAATTTTAGCTTGCATCCCCCATCTCAATAAAAATCTTAGACTGGCACACCTAGTACATGAATTAATTTATTCTTTAAGATTTATCTCATTATTCCTTAGGATGCAAAACAAGTAACATTAAAAAAAATCACTTGACTGTACCAATGCAAAACAAATTGGGGCAATAAATATCATAAAAAATATACGTAAACCACAGAAATATATCTGTGCATCGGCTACTGGCTAACATGTTGATTGTTATAGCCTCCATACATGTCAGTGCTCCAGCAAAAGCAAGCAACTTCCACCACATGTATTCTTCCGAGATAAAGCTTGTAAGCCTCACTGGTAATCTACTAGGTTCTCTCCATGTTATCTGAATAAATAGTTGGTCTTTGCCAGAGCACCATAGTGCCATAGTGCTCGCTTGATGTAGTGTTACTAGTGGCATGAACTTTGTTGATGGTAAATTGCTGTTTGTAGCAATTTTCAGGTTGAAATGGAGTGAACATAATCAATTTAATTACAAGAAAAAAGTCTTGTTTTGAAACCTGTTCTGAAATGAACTTAAAAAAGTTAAAAAATCAATAATACTTACACATATTTTTAATTTGTCTATATTTACGCAAGATTTTCACCTATACCCTCAATTACCTGAATACCCTATCCTATTCCCCTATTATCATAATTCTTCTGAAACTATATAAAAATTTATCTCTAAACTTTTCTCAATCAAAAATATTGGCAAACATTCGGAATAAGACCCTGTGAAGACAGATAAAAAATAAGATGACTCAAAACATCTTGGCAGAAAAATAATCTGCAAAAAGTAAAATTAAAGCCAGGATCACTTATCAAACTATGCATATCTTTGCTCTGTGGGTATCTTCACTGATGCCATGATGGCAATTGTTAACAAAATGACTGCAAAAAGTCCCAGATACTCCAGCCAACAAACTAAGAGGCACCTTTGGGAATCTACAAACACTGTTATATGAGCCAAAAAAATTCATCCATGGCTTTCCTCACTGACTCCCACCCAGTAGCCATATTTTCCATATTTGAAAATGAAATACCTTAAAATTATAGTTCCTTTTTATGAGTGACAATGATTAACCATGCCTTTATGACCTATGTGCACAAAGACAGTTTACGCAGGTTACACGCAGGTAAGTTGTTCCCTGCAAGGTGAGTGACGGCTCGACTGTCTCTCCTCACAGTATTCGTCACAGCCTATTTTCTTCAAATCTGACATTATTCTTTGCATACACTGATTATTTCATATATCAATGAGCATAGTCTTTTCCTCTCTTTGTGGCAGTGTCCTTAGATTCTCCCTATCTTTGTGCCATTATTTTGTAAATGTATACCGTGACGGATTTCATGCTTCAAGATCCAACAAAGGTAGACAAACCTACTGTATATATTCTGGCAATATATCGTCTTTGAGAGGCATAGAGGTCACAGCACCAATTTGTGTCGTTCTCCTCTAATGATGTACTCTAACGATCTGCGCATACCCCAGTAACTCAACTTTTAACACATTTACCTATTTGGAACTATGATTTTCAACAATTCTTCAGCTTTACAACCTCTGTTCACCATACCACTCTCTGCTGCTTTCACCAAGTGTCTCATACCATGCAATATTGGTGAGAGAAATTGAAATGGTCTATTTTCTCAGGTTATAAAACAGAGAATTAGCTCTCAGTGTCTCTCCACCCTTTAAATTCAATCTTAAAAGTAATGGCATACTTAGCCACTAGGACTTATCATACTTCCTAAAACCTCAGCATAATGTAGGAGGCTGTTGGGTTTCTGGGGAAGTATAACACCACCTCAGTTATGAATTTCAGGAAAATTATAATAACAACACCACAGTATTGCATTTCTGGGAAAGTATAACATCATAGTCCTGAATTTCTGGAAAAGTATGATAATAACAAGCACCATAACACCACAGCATCACCATCTTCTCTCAGCTGTGCTCTCAATGTTCTTCTAAACTAAAAGACCAACACTTCAGAGAAACCAGTGTATAAAATCTCTTTCTGGCGCACTACGATTATTGCGAATATCTCGAAAGAAATCAGAACAAACAGAGGAGAATACGGGACGAAATAAGCCGCAATTCTTCCATTATAATTCTCTCATACACCATAGCCTCTCCAACACCTCGTTCTCATTCCCCTTAAAATAACGGATATATCACATGATTTAACATACTTCTCCTTCATCTTTGTAATTCTGGGAGCTCAAAGTAACACTAGAGTTGGTTTCATGCCACTGTCACAGGATTAGGAGGTGAAATCTGTGAAAAT
>NC_061831.1:24937586-24942586 GCF_019202785.1 Penaeus chinensis
ACCCCATTGGTATTTTTGGTTGGCTTTGGGGAGGCAGTCCCTGTCAGCTTTCCTCCCCGAGAGGCCTATTTCGTCATTCAGAAGATGCCAGGCAGGGGCTTAATTTTCCGTCCACCCTAAAACGGCTTGCGAGTCGCATGTGAAGTGTCCACTCCACGAGAGGGGGGGGGGGGGGGGTAAAAGTACGCTTTCGGGCGCCAATGAATGAAGTGTCAGATGCCGTGATTTGTGGCTTGCCGTTTGCTCTGAGCGGGCGACAAAGGTGCCGTCAATGTGTTTTTTTTGTGAATGATACAAAAAATCCTCGTGCCGGCAGTCCCTATTCATTGCATATTTTTGTGTTTAGATGCATATCTATCTTTATGTTAAAAAAATGTTGCAAATAATGCACCAAACCCACTAATCTAGAATCAGACACTTCATCTCTCAGGTCATTTTGTTTTATTTATGTTTGCTTATCATGCAGAAATACGATCAGGATGTGCAGACGTTAACAGAAATTGTCCCTGTCCACTATCAAATGTATTGCCCTGAAAAATGGGAAGTCATTCGTCAAGACAAAGGGTCGGCAATTAAAATAGCCTATCTGCAGTAATTTCAGGAATTCAGGGGAAAAATCATTCAGACCATGACAGAACATGATAGTATGAATTGAAACTTTATGCACCGACTTGGAATCAATACTGTCTCGAAATTGAGTATAGTTTTCCTCCCATATCAGTAAAATTTCTTTTATCTGTATACGTTCATTATGTCTTGTAATGGCAGACGGCTGAGTTCTTGTTATGAAGTAACAGCAAACGTAATTGCCAACTTCTATTCAGTCATATGTTCTTCGTCTGTATTTAAACACTACAGTGCTCTCCTATACGGGAAGCTTGCAGGTACGGAAAGGACCACACAACAGCACCAGTTCATACCCAGACTCTCTGATTATGAACTATTTTACAACCTATGAAGCTAAATGATATGTTTATAAAAATGTCGACCCGAAAGTGATCAATTTTCCCTGGTTACTAATGCATTGGCATTTTCGTTCCCTCTTGCCATCGGTAACACCTGACAGGGAAGATTAATTATACAAGTTCGTTTGTTTATTTACACGGCAGCGCATTTCCGTAGTCTTTCTCTCGCTCTAAATAGTAGTGGTGCAGTATAATGGGATCGTTTGTAGGGTGGGCAAAGGAGAATTCATTTGCTAAATGGGATTAAATTCGTAAATGAACTATGGCATGTCCACAAAACTTGATTAAATACGAAAATGAATCGTGGTATCCACATGGAACGTAATATTAAAGGGATCCTATGAGTACATTTTGAGTTTTATAGATTCACGGATGACTGTGCACCATTCACCATCATATAAGCTTATAATTTTGGGTCACTCATGTGACTTTTGTTTATAGCAGTTATCTCTAAATACTGAGAAATCTCTATATATTACTAGGTGAAATATGTATAAATGTATATAATACCTGGGTAAAATTGTTACAACTGCGACTTTCCTTCGTCAGTTTTATTTTTTACCTTTACCTCCCAGTCCTTTCACGTTGATATAATAAACCATCATTGGGATTGTTTATGGAAGGAGAAACTACCATACAGTTGTTTATGGCACGTAGTATGCTATCGCGTAAAACTATATTAATCATCTGTTCAGTGTTTCATTTGTCTTTTTTTAGATGGTTCTGTTTATACTCTTTTATATATATATATATATATATATATATATATATATATATATATATATATATATGCGCGTGTGTGTGTGTATTTTTTTCATTAATTAATCAATTAATCAATTAATTTTCAAATGAACAAGTAGGGTGTACACAATTGCCAGAAATATATGATCAAGGTAAGTATTATACAGTGACCACAGTAGAGTTAACAAGGATAAGAAAAACACATTCGGGTAACACTCCACTAAAATATATTTCTAAGTATGACAACGAACACATAAATATTACATTAGGTCACGAGCGGACATCTCGCGCCAAAGTTTGAAAACAAGTGTCGACATCCTAGATTCAACGTATGTCCTAACCTCTGTTGAATTCATCGTGATTTTTCCTGACCATTCCATGAATATATCCAAATCCACAAAACCTGACTATAATTTGACCTAAAATATGTAATGTTCCAGACTGACTGACTGCCAAGGCCAAAATGCTTCTGATGAGTAAGGCCATTTTATTATACACAACAGACGAAGACGGTGACTTGTGACACAAAGGATGTATGCATATATGTGCGTAAAAATGTGCAAGTATGTATGCTGCTTGCGCGCGGGTGTGTGTGTGTGTGTGTGTGTGTGTGTGTGTGTGTGTGTGTGTGTGTGTGTGTGTGTGTGTGTGTGTGTGTGTGTGTGTGTGTGTGTGTGTGTGTGTGTGTGTGTGTGTGTGTGTGTGTGTGTGTGTGTGTGAGTCTGTGTGTGAGTTTGTGGTATGTGTCTCAAGTGTTTGCACTTGTGTAGCGTAGATGTGTGAGCACACATTAATGTGCCAGTGTACGTGTTGGCATTCATACACACATATACACATCCATATCCATATACTTGTAAGAGCTATTTCTCCATAATACTAGGCAGAGGGGGGGAAGGGGACGTAAACATCAACAACAACATCAACAACAACAACAGCACAGGACACTTCGCTATGTCATCTCTCACTTCCAACCACCTGAGCCAAACATCTTGGTTCGAAGCAGCAGACATAGGCAACCCAAGGGGAAAGCACAGAGAATGCGTGTTTGATTTTGTCATGACGTCACGATCACTGAGGCATCAAAGTACTGAGAGTCACAAAGACGCATCCTATTGGACAGCAGAGCGTTTAGTTAGTTGTAAGGCTAATTTGTGGCTTGCTGTGTTTTTGTAAGATAAAAGTGATGGAAAATAACATTCACACTATCTACTTATATCTCGTTTTTATTTTATGTTGGATAGCTCTTTTATTCTGAAAACCTAATAGACATTTGTATGCTCATATCATCTTTAGCTTCGACACTATATAGACATTTGAGTATATAATATATATATGTATATATAATATGAATATAATTCTCCAGCAACATAGAAATTTGTACATATATAAAACGATAGAATAGTACCAATAACCATCGGTCTATTCCCTTTTTCTGACACATGCACTGTAGTGGACTTCAAAAATAAAATCCCCCCCAATGGACACTCAAAAACTACTATCATGTGGCATATACTGACGAACATCAGCTTCACACATTGGGCATCAAACAACCTTTTGCTTTGATGTTAATTGAGTTTATTTTTTCTTCACAATTGCTCATATCATCTGTAAGGTTAACTGGGATATTTATTAAGAAATGAAGACATTCGCGTAAGTTTTTCTTTTTATGTATTAGTTCTAAAGAGATGCAATTTCAGTAGTAGGATGAATTAATCTGATTCAGGAGAGATTATACACGTAATACTGTAGAGGAACACTCTCTTCGTACTTCGTATAGGCCTAGAGCTTCGATGATTTTTCTTTATCTACAAGACCACTTATTTTCCCTTAGAAATATTTGGTTATGAATATAAACACAGTATGAATACTTAGACCCCCCCTTTCCTAATTGTGCATGAACCAATGATTCTGTTAATTTTCACGAAGACGAAGACAAGAAAGTCACTTTCTTGCAGTAGCGATGACGGCCCGACCCCCCGGCGTTGAAAATATAGGAAGATGAAGAAGACGGTTGAAGAGGCTTCCTGACCGGGAGAAGGGATGCTTTGGGAAGAGAGGCGATCGAATCAATAGGGTCGGAATGAGGTGCATGACGCTGAGTGGAATTCCGGCAGGAGGCGCTCTGATTACCAGGAAGGCCACGAGGAGTACCAAGGAATGAAAGGAATGTGGCCGCGAGGAGGGGGTCAGCGCCGAGACACGAAGTCACTCGAGCGCCGAAGGAACCCCGGAGAACGAAGGGAACAGAAGGAGAATTGGAGGAAGAACGGGAAAACAGGTAGGAAGAGAGGCGAGAACGGGGCACAGGGCAGCCCAAAGGTCAGGGTCAAGGAAGTGGCATGATGCCCCGGACGCTGGAGTAGCCCGGGATGACCCAAGTTGGCTGCACCTGCGTCAGGCGCTCCGTCACAGGTACCTTTTTGTCCGTCGGGGAGAGGGGCGGCTCCAGCACATACTGGCCTTGTCTGCGGGCGGGAGGAAGAAGGGCTAGTTATTCTGTCCTTTTTACTTTCATCTTTTTTATCTTCTTCCTTTCTTAAATTAAATTACCATATTCAGGAGGCTAACACATAATCTGTAAAAAGACTATTTTTAGAAATTACACCATCTGGAGAGGAGAGAAAAAGAGAAGAAGAAGAAAAAACGGATGAGGAAGAAGAAAAGAAGAAAGGTGATTTAATGCAGTTAAATATTAATGCAGATACAAATTTACATAATTTCTTAATCTGAAAAAATGGTGATGGTTTAAGAGAAATATATACCAAATAGACATACAATGAAATGTTTACATTTATGAGCTGCGGCTTTAAATATATGTGCATATATATGTATTTATATATATATATATATATATATATATATATATATATGCACACACACACACACACACACACACACACACACGAACGCACACACACACACACACACACACACACACACACACACACACACACACACACACACACACACACACACATATATACTTATGTGTATGTATATATATATATATATATATATATATATATATATATATATGTATATATACACGGACAAATATGTATATGTATGTATGAATAAATGGTCCACACAAAGTTTGTGTGGGTTGCTTGCCTTTGACTGTAAAATCAAAAGGAGGAACATCCATTGATACAAATGGAGTGTGACTGAAAGCGAATGTAATTGACGCGTTCCGTTTTTGCCTAATCAAAATTACACATAATTCTGATGATTTTTTTTTATCAAAACCCGCGTTATGAATTTGTTCATTTTCAGTCAGGCGTTTCGTGCTTGTGA
>NC_061831.1:24972586-24982586 GCF_019202785.1 Penaeus chinensis
GCATGCAGCCACTCGAGACAGCATGGCGAGCACCTGTTTGCTTGCTCTGCTGAAGGGTTTACAGCCGCTTTTCCATGTGGGGGCCGCTCTCCGCCGACGGAGCTTTCAAGAAATTTGTTTTTCTCTTTTCAAGACCGAAGACCCTATTTAACTTTTATATTTTCGTATACAGCGCTGGCATTTCCTAGAGCACTGGCTGGACACGTCTTATGTGGGATTCTCGGGAGGACGTCACGTATGATGGAAAAAAATGATGGAATGATTGTCAGTTTATCTATGCAAAAGAGAGTTTGTTGCACGACTCCCTTATAGGTATATGAATAATGTTTTATTCTTATTCCAGTAGGTCCGTAGCGTACTGGGATAATTTTTTTCTCGTAAAATTGTTTTTACTAGCAACACCAAAAAGTGACAAAAAAGGGAAAAAGAGCCATATGAAACTCTGACAGTTTGGCCTTGACGCGCTAAACAACACGTCATTTGTTGCTTGGTCGCTAGTCCTGCCTCGCGGGCGATCTCGCACGCCGTGTGAGTGACTGATGTAATCCAGTCTGTCCACACTGATCCCAGGAGAAAGCATGGGCTTGAGGGACAGTCTGCAGGATAGCTCCGAGTGGGTTTGTATGCGTGTGTGTGTGTGTGTGTGTGTGTGTGTGTGTGTGTGTGTGTGTGTGTGTGTGTGTGTGTGTGTGTGTGTGTGTGTGTGTGTGTGTGTGTGTGTGTGTGCGCGCGCACGCGTGTGTGTGTGTGTTTATATACATATAAACATACACACATATAGACGCTTAAACATAGAACACAACCCAAATCACAAACAAGCATGGTTATGCATAAACATAGACATCCACACACACACACACACACACACAACCAATTCACACAACCAACACAAACATACCTCACAACACACACACAACATCACACACACGCGGGGAGTTACGGCGAGCGAAGTTCACCATATTGGGTCGCGTCAGTAAGAGCGATCTCGGGTTCCCCTTATTAAAAAGAGCCACTTCAGCCTCCAGCAATTAATTAGTAATCACGGAGCCATTCAAGACAGTGGCTCTCCGGCGGGCCTATCAGAACCTGTCGATTATTACTAATGAATTCACCGGGCGCTGCAAAATTCCCGGAATCATTTGGTAGATTGAGTTTCTCGAAAAAAAAAAGATTGATGAATAAGGATTCGTTGGTGTCGCTAATATGAGGGATTTTCTTTTAAAGCTTACTGATGCCTGATTGATGAAAATTTACCATCAATTTGCATAAAGAAGGAGAAGGAGGGAAGGAGAAGGTGGAAAGGAATGAGTTATAAAAGGCGAAGAACGAAAAGAAAAAGAAACACGAATAAGGAAAGAGAAAAGCAGACTGAATTCGTCTGATGATAAATGCAAAGTCGTTTCCGCATTCCTCGGCACGCAAACATTGTCATTCTATAACACCTTTCCGTAACGCAGCAAACTTTCCACTGTGTTTCCCGGAGGCGACGACATCATTTGAAATCCCAAGCAGGAATTCTAAGCCAGCGCGCTTCTGACACCTTTATGTTGCTTTGGCGGAAGATAATGAGCGAAGAAGGTTAAGACAGCGCAAGGAAAATGTAATTTGAATACCAGAGCTTTTGGCTTTTATAAATTACTTAAAATCAAAGATCTAAGCTGCCAAACCGTGATGTTACAGCACAAACCAGTTATCTCTTTTGTTTATATGCTTAGAGCCTTAAATAGAACGTCAACCTTCATTGACAGAAATAAAGAGAAGCAAGAAGAGAGAAAGGCGAAAAGAAGAGAATGAAAATACTAGCCCCATCGTCCACCCATCCTGCTGTGCTCGCCCCCGCGGACCAGAGGCCGTGCCTGCGACCGCCTTTACGACACCCAGCTTTAAAAGATGTGACAAGATACGTTATTGAGTTTAATCGCCGTCTTTCTTTCTTTCAATTTATATTTCATGGCGATCACTTTTCTAAATATGCGTTATTTACTTCTTTTGTCAGATGTCTCGATTGCTGGGGACTTCGTCTTCACAGGAGTCTGCGACAAAAGAGAAGGATGGGAAGGGATGGCAAAGAGAAATATATATATATATATATATATATACATATATATATATGTATGTATATATATATATACATATATATATACATATACAAATATATATAGATATATGTATATATATACATATATACATATATATATATATATATATATATATATACACACACACATACACATACATATACATGAGGTAGAGGGATACATGCCCCCTCTAAGGAGAAGTCGATTCCTTTCCCCCGCTCGCCGACGATCAAACTTGGAGCAGGTTGATCACTCGCTTAGGTTATGAAGAAGCTGCTGGCAGCTGGACTGTGGGTTTATGGTGAAAGCATATATCGGTAAAACTAATAATTTTTGCTTTACAGTTTTTTTTTAGGATTGATGAAGGTTCAGTGCAAATAAGCAAACCAAAGACATATACTCCTTATAATTCAAGAAAAATGTAATCTCTCTCTTAAAAATGTTCACACCTTTTGGCTTGGGAAGGGTCGCAGCTGTTCAGCAAGGTGAACTATACGTAATATATATATATATATATATATATATATATATATATATATATATATATATATATGTGCGCGCGCGCGTGTGTGTGTGTGTGTGTGTGTGTGTGTGTGTGTGTGTGTGTGTGTGTGTGTGTGTGTGTGTGTGTGTGTGCATTTAACACATATGTCTATGTATGTATATATATATATATATATATGTATACACACACACACACACACACACACACACACACACACACACACACACACACACACACACACACACACACACACACACACACACACACACGGATTAGCAGAGAAGGGAAAAGAGAAAACATCCTGATCTCAAACCCCAGACGCGACTTCTAGGTTAAAAACACAATACTTGAGACGCACAGCTGTCAGCCACACCGAAGAGTCTGTGAGGAGTCCGGCTGTAATGACGCGAGATTGGCTTTGGAATTGGCTAGGCTGAAAGAGGCTGGGAATCGTTTGAGTTAATTGGCTTTGCAGAGATTAAATGGGGCAGTGTTATTATCTGTTACTGTCGTTTGGATGATCATAACAAGAAGAGATCTCAAAATAAAAATAGACGGAGACGAAAACGAAGAAGATGGATGATAGGAGTAATATTAAGAAGAAGAAGAAGGGAATGGAAGAAACAAATGTTGAAATGTTAAATAAAGTACAGCGAAAAAGAAACAATCGTGACGTTCCGAGTACGACTTGGCTCCTTATCTGACAATAAAGATGATTTTATCGTATAATGAGGGAATTAGAACAATCCTCGAAACACGTTACTGTGTTGTATTTTTCTTAATTTCTAAATGTACTTCGGTAAAGATAACGTCAGGATTGTCATTACAGCTTCGTAAGCGGTTTAATGGTGGTTGGGGGGGATAAGTTGGGGATAGGAGGAGGAGGGGGGGGGGCGGAAATCAGCTTAGGAAATAAGAAATGAAATTGGAGGGAAGATATATCTATTTGTACATCTATTTCTGGGGTTTAATGGCTAATAATGTCGAAGATTCTGTGTTTGCGTTTAATTCTTTGTATTTGCTATATAAATGTATATATGTGTATATACACACACACACACACACACACACACACACACACACACACACACACACACACACACACCACACACACACACACACACACACACACACACACACACACACACACACACACACACACACACACACACACACATATATATATATATATATATATATATATATATATATATATATAGGTATGTTCATACATACGTATCTGCTACATAAATGGATATATGTATATATACATATATATACACATATATACATATATACATACATATATGTATATATATTATGTGTGTGTGTGTGTGTGTGTGTGTGTGTGTGTGTGTGTGTGTGTGTGTGTGTGTGTGTGTGTGTGTGTGTGTGTGTGTGTACATCCATACACGCACACACACACACACACACACACACACACACACACACACACACACACACACACATATATATACACATATATATATATATATATATATATATATATATATATATATATATATATATATATATATATTTACATATATATACACATATATATTGATATATATGTGTATATGTAGAAAGAAAGATAGATAGATAGATAGATAAATAGAGATAAAGAGATAGTGAGAGAGAAGAAAGATGAAGAAGAGGAGGAAAAAGAGGAAGACGCCGACTACGACGAAGATGAATAATAATAAGAGGAGGAAAAAGAAAAAGACGACGAAGAAGAGGCATAATATTAGTAATGATAATGATGATAATAGTAACAATAATCATAATGATAATAATAATGATAAAAATAATAAGAAGAAAAAGATGAGAAAGGAAAAGATGACAAAGAAGAAGAAGAGGAAGAAGAAGAAGAAGAAGAACAAGAAGACGAAGCAGAGGAAAGGAAACCCTAACTGGCGTCAAAAACAAGCAGCACTGGAGCCGCAAAGGGCCGCCGAAAGCCGATATTTGCCGCTGAAGGTCAATATCCACAGAGGATTGTTTGCTTACTTTGGGCTGAAATGCAACGCCGAAGAGAGCTGGTGATGAGAATGCGAAGAAAATTATGAAATGTATGTAGTCGGTAAATGGATAGATGGATAATATACTTGTACTGTGTATTTTTGCAAAAAAAAAAAAAAAAAACATCTTAAAATCCTTAATATCCGTGGCGTAGCGGTTCCCCAAATGGCTTGGGGGTAGTTTTAAGGAATCCCAGAGGAAACTGGTAATGGTTGTGGAGGTTTGGATAGTGATAACATGGGTGGTAGTGGCGAGGACCGTGGTGATATAGATGGTGGTAGCTGTTGTGGTGTGTGTGAAGAGGGCCATGGAGATACAGTGTGTGTGGTGAGGCTGTGGTGATCGTGTGGGTGATGACGGCCGTGTCGGTGTGGGCGTGTATTCTGCTGTGATGGGCGCGGTAACGGCTGTAGCATTAGTGGGTGGCGTGACACGGGCAAATTAGCAAAAAATGACAGGGACACGTGGCTGTTACTGCAGAATATCTCAGGGTACATAATCAACAGAAGTTGAAACTCTGGTAAAAAGTGGCGCTGTTTTGATGTTATGTTTTCCTCCCTCCCTTCATTATTTTTAACACTTTTTGTTTTATTTTCTCTATGTTTAGCGGACACCTGGTGCACGAAAACTTTTTCATCTATCTGCAAACTCAAAAGTGAAACGATAATAATTTCCTTTTTTTTCATAAAGCTTTAAAACAACTCTCTTTCCATAATTAGCTTACGCAGATGTTGTTTCATCAAAGTTCATGCCACGTCTGATGAATTATCTGAGACTCGGGATCTAATTACGGGGCAATTTAGCTGATAACTCTTCGCCAGTACGAAGAGGAAAAGGCAAGAGTACCCGAAAAAGAGAGAACAGTGGGAGAGGAAGAAAAAAACAACAACGAAGAAGTAAAAGAAAAAAACCGGGAAAAAGAACGAGAGTTAGAAACGGAAAAATGATATAGAAATATAGAAATAATAGTAGTAATGCAAAGACAAGGACGATGAAAAAGATGACATTAGATAAAAAGGAAGAGAGAGAAGAAGTACAGGAAATGAATTAACAGGAAAAGGAAGAAAAAGAGAACCCAGAATTATAAGAAGGGGGGGGGGGAGAACACAAGGAAAATAATAATAACAAATTATATAAGGAGAACACAATGACAGAAATCACAGCATTCAAGAAAACAATACGAAATAAACTAATAAATAAATAAATAAATAAATAAATATGTGCATGAATAAAAATGAATAAAACAACAAACAAACAAATAATCTCCCAAAACAGCTGAAGAAAAGAACACGAAGAGAATAAATATGTGCATGAATAAAAATGAATAAAACAACAAACAAACAAATAATCTCCCAAAACAGCTGAAGAAAAGAGCACGAAGAGAATAAATATGTGCATGAATAAAAATGAATAAAACAACAAACAAACAAATAATCTCCCAAAACAGCTAAAGAAAAGAACACGAAGAGAAGACGATCGAGAAAGAGAGAGAGAGCGCTAAAAGGAGACAACAGATAATGTAAGAACTCCCTCAGCGCCTCTCACTTGTTCTTGTCCAAGTGTGATTCCTGAAAGCAACGTTTCCTCAAACACTCAAGGGGGGTTAACGAAGTCTATCATTGTTAGTATCTTTACTTCTTTCTTTTCAGTCTGTGTTCTCCTTTTTATTTTTTTTTCTCATATCTGTTTGTAACGTTTTTTCCTCTTCTTTTTTGAAATTTTCCATTCTTTGTTTTTCTATTCTCCGTTCTCCATTTCCATTTTTCTTTTATTTTTTAATTCTCTGTTTCCCTCCGTCAAGTATTTTCATTGTTCATTTTCCATTCATAATTCTGTGATATACATTTGAATTCTTTATTCGTAATTGTCATGTCTTTTAGTTCTTCACTTTCCATTTATAATTCTCTATTTTCCGATTACCATGTCCCTTAATTCCCCATTCTCCACTCTTTTTCTATTATTCGTTCGTTACGTCTTTCAATTCTCCATTCACTATATTCTTTCTCCTGATGGCCTCTGCCCATTCCTATATTTCTCTCTCTCTCTCTTTCTCTCTCTCTCTCTCTCTCTCTCTCTCTCTCTCTCTCTCTCTCTCTCTCTCTCTCTCTCTCTCTCTCTCTCTCTCTCTCTCTCTCTCTCTCTCTCTCTCTCTCTCTCTCTCTCTGTATCTGCCTTTCTTTCTTTTGTGCGATTTTGATTATTTTTACTTTGCAGTTAATCCCATTACAGCGTATAAAGCAGTGACTAGTAATATACTATCACGTACTTTTGCCTCAACCTCGTTTTTCTAACTCATGTAACTGATATTACATGCCTCGACTTCACTAATGCTTTTAGCTCAAATCGCATTATAATTCACGTTAGTTGGGATGTCCAAAGTTAGTTCACCGACTTGAAAAAAGTGAACATTTCGGAATTCAAGGAAATATTTTGGGAATATTTCGTTCGGAAGCTGTGTGGTTATTCGATTATCTGCCTTTATGAATATGCAAAAAGCTTCGATAGAAAAAATGAAACCGAAAAGGTCCAGATGGAGTATAGAATTTTCCTTTTATACTCATACACACAGGCATTTGACACACACACAGACATACACACACAGACATATACACACAGACACACACACACACACACACACACACACCACACACACACACACACACACATGTATATGTATGTATATATATATATATATATATATATATATATATATATGTATATATATATGTTTATATGTATGTGTATATACACACACACACACACACACACACACACACACACACACACACACACACACACATATATATATATATATATATATATATAAATATATGTATATGTATATGTATATATATGTGTATATATATACATATATACACACACACACACACACATATATATATATATATATATATATATATATATATATATATATATGTATATATATATGTATATATATGTGTATATATATATATATATATATATATATATATATATATATATATATATGTACACACACACACACACACACACACACACACACATATATAAATAAGTTCGTTCTGTTCTGTATCTTCCTTTCTTTCTTTATCATGGGTGTAGCAAATGGCAGTAAAGTTCCACTAACATTTCTATTTGACCATTATTGCAAAAAATATACGTATTCCAAACGCTTTATTTTCTATGTATTTAAAAGGTTTGCGAGATCGAATGCTATCAGCACACACACACATTTCCGAGGTTAAAGAATCACCGGTCATTTTTAGTCCTTTGATTTATTTCATGGGCCACTGAGCAAATGTTATTAAACAGCGCTACCGAACACACTTACACTCACTCCGAACGTGTGTGTGTGTTTGTAGATTAAAATGAGTGGTTTTATGTTTAAAAATACGTAACATTAATCGATTTTTTAACCTTGAGTTGATGTTTACATTTACTCTACAGAGGGCGGATGCTTTGATGTGCAAATAGATGAATAAGGCAATACGTACAGAATTTGATATTATATGGAAAGGAAATGAACAGACGAATAAATACAACGACAATAAATAGATAGATAGAAAGATGAATACTGAACAAACTCTGTAAGTTACACATAAAGAAATCACGCCATTCAACTAGCTTTATCTATCTACTCACGTGATTCTCGAAACTAATTTCTTAAAGTTATAATATAACTGAAAAAATACGAATCTCTCCCACAGTTGTAGTCCCTTTACTAACAACGTCCATCTCATTTTATATAAACAACAAAAAAAGCTAAAATACTAAATAATCAACATACAGTTATTTTAAAGTATCCTTGCGCCTTCTATATATAAAACACCAGGTGCGTTTTAGCTTATTCATGTCGACAAATGAATTAGTAACTATAGTCGCTTTTATGTTAAATGTGTTAGACGAAACTAGGTAATGAAACTAAGCGGACGTATCCCCTAGACTTTTCTGGTTGATTTTTTCGTGCTTGAAAATTTTAATCCTTTAATCTTATAAAAAATACCACAACTAAAAAAGAAAAGAAAAAACAACTTTGAACTATCCATAAACCAATATTTCATGAGATAGAAAAGAAAAATATATTGATCAAGTGATAATAAAAGCTTTGATTCTGATAACGACAAAGCGGAAGATTTGCAATGATGAATTTTATTGATGACGATGATGGTGATGATCATACTGATGGTGATGGCAATGGCAATGAAAATAATGATAGAAAAATAATGAAGATAATCATTAAAGGGAATTATTCAGAATTATATACTATATTATATCTTTTGTTGCTGAGAATGATAATAATGATGGTGATGATCATACTGATGGTGATGGCAATGGCAATAATAACAATGATAGAAAAATAATGAAGATAATCATTAAAGGGATACTGCTAACAACTGACGAATTATTCAGAATTAAATACTATATTATATCTTTTGTTGCTGAGAATGATAATAATGATGGTGATGATCATACAGAGGGGGATGGCAATGACAGTGATAATAATGATAGAAAAATAATGAGGATAATCATTAAAGGGATACTGCTAATAGCTGACGAATTATTCAGAATTTTATACTATATTATATCTTTTGTTGCTGAGAATGATAATACCGACACAACAGGGAATATACTCCTCAAACTCCCTCTGCCCAAACAGCACTCCAGCTTCCTAATGAAACAAACAAACATCCAGCGTCCACAATCAGGCACAATGAATCTGCATTCTTCTGCAAGTTAGCAATCAAAACAATGGAGGACTTTTCTTTTACCTTTTTTTTTACCAACGGATGCTTGCCGTTTCAGGAATCAAGCGTGCAGCCTCTTTGACACTTACCTGGAATAAAAGAAAATAAAAGTGTAACATTGGTTTGCAGTTGTATTACTCGGTGAAAGAAGTACAGGTAAATGAACTTCAAAAGGACAACGCCTTTTGCATGACATTAGAGTAAAATCTTGGCTCACAATGAAACTACCCTGTTTCACGGTACGTTAAATTTTAGGAATCAGCTATTGAAAACAATTGCGCAGTGACTATAAAAAACACCATAAATAGTGATAATAGTAAGAAATAATCATATAGATAACAGATATGGTGATAATGGAAGTTCTAAATTTATTTATAAACATACACACACACACACATTTTGTACATTATATACAGGCACATTATTCACATATGCATACATAAATCGTATATCTATCTATTCATTCATTTATCCCTTTATCTATTTGTTAATTCATTTCTTACGGCTAATACGTCAGCGAATTCAAGGGGGGAGCAGCTAAAAGGCGAAACTGAATGTGACCTAATATGAAGGACAAAACTACTCTGCGTTCGTGCAATGAACGATTTTAAAATTTTGCCTTGTTTATTCATCAATGCTATTTTTCATTC
>NC_061831.1:25020086-25022586 GCF_019202785.1 Penaeus chinensis
ACGGGAGACTGACATTGGCATCGACAGCGAATTGTCACTGACCGCTCGCTCCTGTGTTGCCGGGCGAGGCTCTTAGGGGAAGAGAAACTCGATTTTATCTCGTGTTATCATTATAATAATAATGGTAATAATAATAATATTGTTATTATTATTATTATTAATATTATTATTATTATCATTATTATTATTATTACCACCATCATTATTATTACTATATTTGTTGTTATTATCATTATCATTACTATAATTATTATTATTACCAATATCATTATTATTATTATCACTCTCGGTATCATTATTATTTCCATAATTATCATCATCCTCATTATTACATTGCCGCTGCTTTGGTAGTAATAATGATAGTGATAAAGATGACGATAATATCTAATACATAAACAAAGATAACACAAAATTAACCATGGTAATACGCGAAAAGAAAAATAGGATGAATAAAAAGTAAAATAAAAAGAAAAAGAGATAAACTGGCAAGAGAATGTAACTCACTTTCATCAACACTTTTCGAAATGCGTTCCTTGAAAAAAACATTTCTTGATAAAATTATGCGCCGTAATTGTCAAGGTGTGACTTATTTTCTCATTTTCTTCGACTTTACTTCTGAGGTAAAAAAAAAAAAAAAAAAAAAAAAAAAAAAAAAAAAAAAAAAAAAAAAAAAAAAAAAAAAACATTCATCGTAAATATCCAAAATGGCACGAACTAAATCTATTTTCCTCAAGTACTTTCAGGAAATAGTAAAACTACACCTTAAAGAGAAGGAAGTAGATAGGAAGGAGTAGAAAAGAGAGTAAAGAAAAGGGAGAAGAAAAGATGGAAGATTGGACATATATCGAGATTATGAGGTGTCTTTCCTTCCCCCTAAACCTCTCGCCAGAATGAAACTACGAGTATCCAGGGAAACCGCCATCAGGGAAACACCCTTAACACCCTTTTTTTACTCTCACTTCCCCTCAACACACATCGCTTACCCTTCGCCTCTTTTCACATTTACTCACATATACCTTTTACTTTACCTCTGTCTATTCTACATATTCTTCTCCCTTTTCCCTCTTCACTCTTCGTGCTCTTTCCCTCCCTTTATATCCCTCCTTCTGTTCCTTCCTCGACCGCCTTGACCCCCCCCCCATCCCCCTCTCCCAAAAGGTCAAGTCAAACCTTGAAGTCAGATACGAAGATTTGGTTAAGACAATGCCTGGGAATGGGCGTCGGGAGGAATCTCCGATGTTCTTTTGCTCCATGCTCTCTACCCTTTTCCCTTCCCTCCATCCTCTTCCTTCTTTACTTCCTTCCTCCCCCACTTCCTCTTCCACCTACGTATCTCTTCCCTCCCCCCTCTTCCTCCTGATATCACTCTCCCTTCCTCCTTCTCAACCCTTCTCCCCTCCCCCCTTCCCACCCCCCCCATTCCCTACCCCTCGAGGGCCATATCAAACTCGTGGCGTCAGATACAAAAGATTCAATCAAGACAATGTCCCGGATTGGATGTCGCGAGTAATCTCCGATGCTCTTTTGTTCCAGGGAATAATATTCGTCAGGTGAGGCAAACGGCAGATCCTGTTGCTCGAGTCCTTTTGTCACGTAGGATTTGGGTTACGGCGACTTTAGCCTTGTTGTGGTCGCGCTGGCTCTCTCGGACGCGTTTTTGTGGATTTTTTTTTTCTTCTTCTTTCTTCAGGTCATCACACGCCATCAGAAAAATTGGTCTCTGTCTGTCTGTTTGTCAGTTTCTCTTTCTCTTTATTTTTTGTGTTTCATTAGATAGATAGACACATAGAGATAGAGATAGACAGACAGACAGATAAACAGATAAAGAGATAGGTAAACAGACAGAGAGATAGAAATATGGATAAAGGGGAAAAAAACATAGAAACGTAGAATGGATAAATTAAAAGAATAACAAAAAGTGCCATTACGTTCATCCATGTGCCAGGGACACACTTTTTTGCCATCAACCTTCTTTATTTCGATCTCATTACAGACTCTATCTTTTCTTTCTTTCAGTTCAACTAATTTCATAATTTTTCACCTTGGATATTTTACTGTTTGACTTTCTCATTGTTTTTTTGTGGAGAAGAGGGTATGGAGGAGTGTGAATTAGCTAGCAAGAAATGTAATTTACGATTTTCGTTTAAACCTTAGGGTTATACGACATTGCTTGCACTGTAAAAATATGCACCTTAATTCACACTTTTTTTTCTCCATATGCCACAATGAATTTTGCTCTTGTCAGTATATCACATGTCTTGTTATTCATTTTCATTCACCCCTCTTTTTTGAACGTCTGTCTCACTGAATTCTGTTCTTGCCAATAAGCCACGAAGGAACATTTCAAATCTCTCTCTTTCCATTTCCTATTTCTATTATTTCTGTTCTCTCTGGCCCCCTTTTGCTCCATTGCTCACTGTCAGGGCACGGAATCCCTCATCCCTCATTCCTGCGAATATCTATCTTTTGCTCGATGCCATTCGCCTATTCCCTGGCCCTG
>NC_061831.1:25040086-25045086 GCF_019202785.1 Penaeus chinensis
TTACCTATGTACATAAATGAATAAATAATAATAACATAAAAAAACGAGAAAATTTAAACAAGACACCCTTCCACTTTATACACGAGTAGACAAAGTACTAAAGACACATATTTGATGGGGGAAGAAACTCTTTGAAGACTTTGGTATAGGTTCAACAGCTAGATCAAAGGAAGATTTGAGTCTTCAGTGGATCTACCGTTACTAGGTATGCTACATGACCCACTTGCGATGCTACAACAGTGGCGAAGTCAACTGAGGCGTTTTTCGGAAACTTTCGATTTCATTTTCTTACACTGTGACCTATTTTGTTCAAAGTTGTGGAAAAATATCATGATACGTAATATAATTTAGAACAGGTGAATTCTGTGCGTACCTGTAGGCATTATATAGGATACCATTTATTACTTCTCCTACCTCCATGTCTGTTTATCAAGAAAACAGAGTACGTTGTCGACTTAATCACTTATTTAGGCCACGTTCAACTATACAGTAATCATGATACATCAAATCAAAGAAACAAGGCGGGCTAATCATAATAAGTTTATATCACACAAGAGTACTGATATAAACCCAAAATGGAATCTCTATGGAAAGGCTATTTTGAACATATTTCCGTGCCTCTCATGTACATTTCAGAAGTACAAATTCAAGGAGGGATAAACATGAAGCAGTTTCTAGAACCTGAAGTACTAAGGATACTAACGATGGTAAGGATGTCAAAGTTATTAACGAGAAAGTGTTCCAAGAGTGCTAAGAGTATCAAGAGGGACGAGGATATTAAGGCAAGGCATTCTATGGGTGCAAAGGGGAGCACGTTGTAATTAACATTAAGGGAAAGGATACAAAATGTGAAAACACGAGAGAAGAGTGTCATTATTCTGCGTCTCATTTTCTCTCACTTTCCGTTTTGTAATTAAGATATCTAGATAGCACTAAAATCATCATAGTTTTATTTGTACTTTGCCATTCTTTGCATAAATAGGACATTTTAGATAAAATGACAATAAAAATGAAAATGTTTTACAGATTTGGGGGACACAAAAAAAACAAAAAAAACAAAAAAACTTCCATATTTAATAACTTATTCAATTTCCATAATATATAAGTAATGTAAAAAGGGCTTAGACTTCAATAAAATGACGATTTTTATATAACATTTGCTCTAGTTTCTTCAGGGAAAAAACTAAAACAATAATAAGAACATTTCCTTCATATAAAAGGATTCGCAAAAAATGAAAAGATAGATGATAATAAAAAAAAAAAAATAACAAAAACGATGCTGCACCTAGAGTTTGAACTGACGAAGACCACGTTCAGTTAGAGCATAAACGAAACATTTTTCCTTCATCACTTTTAAACTTTGATTGACATTCTTCTCCCTCCCTTCATCAGTATCATGTTTTTTTTTTTTATCATTATCATAATCATCATTATTATTATCATTACTATTATCATCATTATTCCTTTCATCATTACCGTTATTATCATTATCATTATTATTATTATTATTATTATTATTAGTACTATTATTATTGTTATTATTGATTCTATTTTGAATATCCTTATTATTATTATTATTATTATTATTATTATTATTATTATTATTATTATTATTATTATTATTATTACCATCATTATTATTATCAGTGGTAGTAGTAATAGTAGTAGTAGTAGAAGTTGTATTGATTTTATTGTTATTACTATTGTCATTATTACTATTATTATCAACATCATCATTATTATCATTATTATTGTTGTATTATGAATTGTAACAGTAGTAGTATTAGTGGCTGTATTATTATTATTATTATTATTATTATTATTGTTATCATTATTATTGTTGTTGCTTACATCAACATTATTTATATCTTTAATATTATTGTTACTATTATTAATATCATTATCATTATTATTATTATTATTATTATTATCACCATTCTAATTATCATTATCATTATTATTATTTAAATTATTATTATTATTATCATTATTAGTTTTATCATTATTTTAATTATTATAATAATTATTATCATAATGGCTATCATGATTATTATGATTATCACTTTTATTATCATTATTATCATAAGTAGTAGTAGTAGTATTACCATCATTACTATTATATTATTATTATTAATATTACCATTATTATTATCATTATTGCTATTAATCATTATCATTATCATCATTATTATCACTATTATTAGTAGTAATTGTATTATCGTTGTCATCATTATATTTCACTTACCATTAAAATCATTATAATTATCAGTATCATTATCAATATTGATATTCTTATCATCATCATTGTATAAGATGGTATCATTGCTATTGTTTCAAGTTAACCATTCCCTATGTATGAAAAGCGAACTAATAGCTTTTGTCATTAATACATGCGTGTGAATGAGCTTTGAATAAAAATGAGATATCACAAAGGAACTATGATTTATTCAGTCTGAGTGATTCTCCTGATTTACTTTTTCTTCTTGATGAACCTTATCTGAAATGGAATACGTCCTAGAAGGAAAATCTATCGGCTCTTCGACTATAAATTTGATAGTGTATGCTTGTTTGGATCGTAAGATATTCGTAAATGTTATTTGTAATTACAGATAGAAGCTATGTACATTTTTATTTTTTAATTATTGCGACAGCACTCCCTTACTCCGATTACCAAATGATCAAGTCATTTGATTATGCAGGTTTTAGTTCAAGGATTTAATCATATATAAGCGAGCTTATAGTATACAATGATTGTCATTGTATGTTTTACCTTTTCAATAGAGAGTGAGTGAGTGAGTGAGAGAGAGAGAGAGAGAGAGAGAGAGAGAGAGAGAGAGAGAGAGAGAGAGAGAGAGAGAGAGAGAGAGAGAGAGAGAGAGATAGACAGAGAGATACATGTATAGACAGCTAGATAGATAGATAGGTAGACAGATAGATAGATAAGTATATACGAATAGATAGATAAATAGAGAAAGAGACGGAGAGACTCACGCATGACTTTCCATTGTCTAAAGTGATTGGACTGACTGGCATTATTGTATACGTCAGTACAAATTTATGAGATGTATATATATAATCTCCTTTATATGTATTCATAGAGAGACGGACTCTATTAACAATTGTACTGCAACAACACTAATCTAGTGTATCTAAAAACTTTATTTTACTTTATTTACTTCATTTTAGTCAGCAAACTATCCAAGCTAATTCATATCCAGCTCTGATCATCATCTGACCAGCGGCGAGAGGATGTGATCTTCTCATCTCAAAGCGTAGATCAAATCGCATCGTGTGATTTCACATAGTTTCGTATCCCTGAATTGATATGCATCCATTCCGTTTCGTAAATGCGTGGCTGGACATTCCATCTCATTAAGCGCTGTAATGGTGGGACAGACGTGTAATTTGAAATGCTTCGCTTGGTCCTGACATGCACTCGAGAGTTATAACTCGTAACTCATCAGCTCATAGACGAATATGTGACTTGAATTATGATTTGTATATGTGGAATGAGGAATTTATTTTAGTCTCTAAGTGTAAATTGAAAAGCTTGAAAGCTCAAGACATCCTACCGTTGCTTGGAAGCAAAAGTCTCAAATGAAGAAGGAACCAATACAAGACACACACATACACATATATATATTCATATCTACATGTCTACACACACACACACGCACACACACACACACACACACACACACACACACACACACACACACACACACACAACACACACACACACACACACAAACAGTATATATATATATATATATATATATATTTTTTTTTTTTTTTTATATATGTATGTATGTATGCACACACACACACACACACACACACACACACACACACACACACACACACACACACACACACACACACACAGGTCTGGTCAAGCTGCCCAAGCCATGACCTAGTCGTCCCACGGCCCTCCTCCACCCGGGATTGTCTCGCAGAGACAACCAAATGGGCTGGGTCATCCACAGAGAAACGAGCTAGGTGCCCATATAGTTTGAGTTGACGGTCCAGGATTATGCAAGTAACAGGCCCCGTGCCAGTCTCACGGTGTAGCCGTCGGTTGGACACATGGTCGTGCCAACTGTACCCCCATGATCCGGCGAAAAGACAAAAGGCATGAAGATGGGACGCCAAGGCACTAGATAGCGTCCAGGTCTCGCTTCCATAGAGCAAAACTGGCAGTATCAAGGCCTTGAAATGTAGCTTGTTCCTTCAGCATATGTACCGACATCTCCAAATGCTCTTGTTGATCGAGTTCATGGCTCCTGCTGCCAGACCAGTCTGTCTACTGATTTCTTGGTCTGACAGCCCAATGACTTCAGCTTCCTCACCGCAGGCATGGATCGACTGAACGGGTTCCCCTAACAGGCCCTCAAATTCCTGGTCTTGGTCCAGGAGACCTCTAGGCCCAAGGGTTTCACCTCATTGCTATATGCATCAAGAACCACAACCAGATTTCCAGCCTCTCAGATATGATAGCAACATTGTCGGGAAAGTCAAGGTCTGAGACCTTGATATTGCCCATTGTTGCTCCACATTGACTTTGGATAATAGCTCTGGCCATTATCCAGTCCATGCAGGTGTTGAAGTGTTGGTGCAAGGACACAACCTTGCACCCCTGAATTAACACAGAAGAAATTACAGTACTTTCAGTACCGGTATATAGGCTTGCTATCAGGCCAATAATCTGTGTTGGAACTTCCCTAAGTCTAAGAATCTCCAATAGCGATTCTCAGTGCACTGAGTCAGATGCCTTCTTGAGGTCGATGTAGGCTGCAAGCAACCCACGACCGAACTCACGACGGCGTTCCACATTTACTCGAAGCGCTAGGATATGGTCCATTGTTGACTTGCCAGGAGTGAATCCAGTCTGCTTTGGTCTCTGATGCCTTAGTAGGTGGTCGCAGAACCATTTCAGAAGAATGTGGGCGAAAACCTTGCCTGGTATACTGAGTAGTGTAATGCCACGGTAGTTGCTACAG
>NC_061831.1:25065086-25067586 GCF_019202785.1 Penaeus chinensis
GTGTGTGTGTGTGTGTGTGTGTGTGTGTGTGTGTGTGTGCGCCAAGATGAAACACGCAGCAACGCACGCATCGAACACAAACAAAGATAAATCTGAGTTGTTGGTCAATGAACCCGAATGAATATAAAGAGGAATACAGAAAAGATAAAGAGGGAGACATTCATACAGATAAAAAAAGGAAAAAAAACTAAACAAAAAATAATCCAGACGAACAAAAGAAAGATAGGAGACAAAGATAAAACCGGTATTCAGGCAAATTACAAAAGAAAGAAAGAAAGAAAGAAAGAAAGAAAGAAAGAAAGAAAAAAATGGTTCAGGCAGGAGCAAAAACAAAAGCAAAAACAGAATAATCAGGAAATTAATTTAGAATTTAAGAAGGATGGTAAAAACGAGAGAAATGGACAGATTGATAAAAAAAAAAAAAAAAAATATTGATAACAATCAGAATAATAGGAAGTGGAAAAAGAGAAAGAAATAATAAGAAGAGGAAGAGCAAATGGAAGACGTAGAAACAGAAGAAGAGGAAAAGGAAGAGCAAGAAGAGGTAGAAATAAAAGAAGTAGAAGAAGTGAAAGAGGAAGAATAAGAATAAGAGGAAGAAGAAGAGGAAGAAGCAGAAGATGAAAAAGAAGCTGAGGAAGAAGGAGAAGAAAAAGAACTAGTAGAAGTGAAAAAAAAAGAAGAGAGAGTTAGATAGACAGAAATTGAGATTGGTAGATAAGTAGATAGATAGAGAGATGGATATTGAGATAGACAGATAGGTAGATAGATAGATATTGAGATATTGAGATAGACATATAGACAGATAGAGAGAAGAGAAGCAGGATCTCCATAGTAAGAAACCTAAAGAGTGCCAAGGGGACCCATCCCTCTCGAGCTCCCTGACACTCTAAGTTACTTCACGGTCTCTGGCAGCCATGGCGTCTCGAGGACAGCCATCGAAGGAGTAAATGAAGACGCACACGGTGAGGAAACGTCGCGCTAAGGAAGACAGAAAGGGGGAAGGATAGAGGAAGGGGAGAAGGGGAGGAGGGGTAGGAAGGGAGAGGGGGAGAAGGAAGGGGAAAGGGGTAGGAAGAGGGAGGGGGAGAAGGAAGAGGAAAGGAGGAGGAATGGGGGGGAACGGGAGAGGGGGAAGGAGAGGGAAGGGTCAGGGGGAGAGGGGGGAGAGGGAAACGGGAGCCGGAGAGGGAAGGAGGAGGGGGTGAGGGAAGGAGAAAGGGGTGAGAAAATGGGGAAAGGGAGAAGGAAGGGAGAGAAGGTATTAGAAAGCGGGAAGGGGAAAGGGAAGGGGGATAGGAGAGAAAACAAGGGAAGGGGGAAGAGGGAAGGGTGACAGGAGATAAAGAATGGGAAGGGGGAAGAGGGAAGGGGGACAGGAAAGGGGAAAGGGGAAGGGGAAAGGGAAGGGGGACAGGAGATAAAGAATGGGAAGGGGGAAGAGGGAAGGGAGAGAAGGAGGAGGGAAGAGAGGAAGGGGAGGAGGGAGATAGAAGGGAGAAGGGGAGAGGGAAGGGCGAAGAGGGAGAGAGGGAAAGGGGAGGGAATAAGGGACGAGAAAGAAAGAGGAAGGAAGGGTGTGGAGGTGGGGGGGGGGGGGGGGAAGGCTGCTTTGCAATTCAATACGAAGCGTCGGCCTGAGGGTGGGTACGGGGGGGAGAAGGGGAGGGGGAAGGGAGGGCAACCAATGGATGCACTTTACCTCATTAGCATAGACGTGTCTTGTGGAGCAATAATCATTGTCATGGTTGTCTGACATTCACATGCAAAATCTCTCGTAAAGTTAGTTTGACAACCATTTGGCCAAGAACAAAACTTGGTATTTACATAATGCATCTCCGTGTTCGTTCCTCTTCGAGCAAAGGCTATGGCCGTGTTGTACCGAAGGGGTAAATGCACGTCGCTCTGGACCTGAAAAAATTCTTTATTTCCAATAATACCCATCAGGTTTCACGGTCTGTTACTTCTTTGATGACTGTCGTTCTTTATGAGAGCAGTTTTGTTTCTGTATAGGAGAGTTTGGAAGAGAGAGAGAGAGAGAGAGAGAGAGAGAGAGAGAGAGAGAGAGAGAGAGAGAGAGAGAGAGAGAGAGAGAGAGAGAGAGAGAGAGAGAGAGAGAGAGGGAGAGAGAGAGAGAGAGAGAGAGAGAGGGAGAGAGAGAGAGGGAGAGAGAGAGAGAGAGAGAGAGAGAGAGAGAGAGAGAGAGAGAGAGAGAGAGAGAGAGAGAGAGGGGGGGGGGATGTGTGTGAGTGTGTGGGCACAGACAAAGCAACGAAATACAGCCCCTCTCGTCTATAAATATCATAATTATCAAATCATCTGAACCATCTGCAATAACCATACCGACTTGATTGCAAAATCTACTGCAGAGACACGAGGAGCCCTCATCCGAACTTTTTCTCTCGATTTCTGAGATATAAACTTTAGCCACTGGAGTTATCTGTCCAGGATAGTGAGCTCAAATCTGACGGTTTTTCTTTCGCCTTCCTTAATCACTGAG
>NC_061831.1:25070086-25075086 GCF_019202785.1 Penaeus chinensis
AATAATAATAATAATAATGATAATAAAATGATAATAATAATAATAATAATAACAGAATGACAATAATACTAACAACAACAGTAATAATAATAATAATAATAATAATAACAATGGTAATGATGATAATGATAATGATGATGATGATAGTAATGAAAATAATGATAATAATAATGATAATGATGATGATAATGATAATGATAATAATAATAATAATAATAATAATAATGATAATAATGATAATGATAATAATAATAATATAATAATAATAATAATAATAATAATAATAATAATAATAATAATAATAACAATAATAATAATGATAATAATAATATCAACAACAACAACAATAATAATAATGATAACAATAATGATAATAATAATAATAATGATAATGACAGTGACAGTAATGATAATAAAGGTAATAAAAATGATTTAATGATAATAATAAAAGTAATGATAATAATGATAATGATAATAATTATGATAATGATGATACTACAACTACTACTAATAATGCTACTGCTAATTCTACTACTACAACTACTACTACAACTACTACTACTACTAATGCTACTGCTAATTTTACTACTACTACTACTAATAATAAGAATAATAATATTGATGATAATTATAAAGATAATACTAATAATGATGATAATAATAATGATAATACTACTAACACGAACATTTCCAATATATGCTTTTAATTATAATGATAAAGACCATAATAATGATCTTGATGATAAGACGAAGTAGAAGAAAGTATTAAGAATCGGAAAAGAGAGAAGAGGAAATTATACAGTTCTATGTCATTGATGAACACGATGTTATTACTTTCATAAAAAAAGTCAGTATTGGTCCATCGGTGACGTCGACCAAGGGTGCATCTAAGGGATTACTGCTTGCTGTATGGCTGATGCGTCCCCCCCCCCCCCCCTGGATCCCACGCAGATGCATCATCGCGCTGAAGGGCCTCCGCGACGACGAGACCATCGTCATCACCCAGGCTGATAGAGGTGGGGCTGTTGTGGTTATGGATAAAAGTGATTATGTGCTTAAAATGAACGGTTTACTTTCCGATGCTTCTGTTTACAGGAATGTAACGAAAGGTGAGGGGAAGATGGAAGCTGCCAGATTCAAGAAGAAGCCGAGGGATTTACTCCTGCGTTCAACTGGAGGTAAACGGCTACTTCACCTGCCGGAGGAGGCTCCCCGCAACCAGACCATGAGAGGTCTGCCGAATATACACAAGCCAGGCGTACCGATGAGACCGATCGCCTCTGGTATTGGCAGCGATCCCCCATCGAATGGCCAAGTGTTTGGCTAAACCCCTGCGGCGCTAAGGGGGTCATCAGTGATTCCCACCAGAAGAATTCCGGGGACCTCATCCGACGTCTTCAGAGTTCCGGGAACAAAAATAAAAAGCTTGTCGATTTTTATGTAAAATCCCTTTTTACCAATGTAGCCACAGACGGAGCAGTCGAAAGGGTCATCAACTCCATGACAGATGCGGAACTTCCACTACCGAAACACCACTTCGTTCGTCTAGTGAAGTTATGCATCACGTAGATGATGTCCTCGTCATTGTCCCCAGAAGGTCATGCTTACACGCAGCTTAACTCCGTCCATGAGAAAATTTAGTTCACCGTGGAGGAAGAAGAGGAGCAGAAATTACCTTTCCTGGACACTCTGATCCATCGGGATGACGATGGCCTACGTTTCTCTGTATACAGAAAGCCTGCGAATAAAGACGATTAGATCCGTTACTATTCCGCCCACAGCAATAACACAAAATCTGGTGGTAGTAATTGGCTTCTTCCTCAGAGCACTGAGGATCTGCAGCCCTGAATTTCTTGAGGATGAGGTTGCCTTGGTAATATCCCAGAGGCTTCCTGCAAAGCCTCAGAAAGACGGCGGAGAACATACTCGCACATACCTGCACCCTCTTCTAATAATTTTCTCATATTACCGCCATGTAACATTTCCCAAGCGATCAGCAGATACTTCAGCAGCACAGCAAAAATCGCCAGCACATTCGGGAGAAAGATACATGACATAATACGAGACAAAAAGCTTCCCGAAAGCAACCCCAACAGTGCTGTATATCGCATACCCTGCAATGGGTGCGATACAGCAAGGTTTGGTGAAACGGGCCGCGGTTTTCAACACCAGGATCACCGAGCTGACATCCGTCGCCATGGGACTTCCAATGCCATGGTGGTACATATAGATGAAGCTGGACATCTACCGAACTGGAAGGAAGCAGAAGTAATCCTGAACAAAAAACAAAAACACAAAAAAAACAAATGTAAGCTGCATACATCGCGAAGGAGATTCAAGCAGATTCAAAGTATCCAAGGTCGCGATATAGATATATTTAGATACAGATAGGTAAATAGATCGAGATACAGATAGACAGATCTCGAAGTAGACCGAGAAACATAAATATAGATAGATTAAGACAGAAACAGAAACAGATAATAGAAATAGAAACAGATAGGGATTTCTCTCTTTCTCCTATCAAATATGACACCAAGATACGAAGCGGCGAGATGGTAGTAAAAGGAAATGATATACAGACAGACCTTTCCAGTGACTCGATTCTTTCATCCTTGAAATTAAAAAGGATTCCAAATGCTTAATTAAGCCTCTGATTCAGCCTTAATGAACTTTAGTCCAGCGAACCTTACATATGGTACTTAATTTGAACACACACACACACACACACACACACACACACACACACACACACACACACACACACACACACACACACACACACACACACACACACTCACGCACACACACACACACACACACACACAAACATGTATATGTGTGTGTGTGTGTGTGTATGTAAGTGTATGTCTGTATACGTATATATGTTTTATATGTTTGTGACTGCGGATAAAAGTGTGTAGGCGCAGATAAGAAAATCGGAATATAGATATATGCAGTATGTGTTTTCCCCTGCGTTGTGAGACACGTCCGCATGTACAATACACAGATACTGATTCTGCATTTTGTTTATCCATATCATATTTATAAATTTCCTGAAGCTCAGAAGACCTTAAAAGGTTATGAAACTATCCTTTTAACCTCTCGGATAACGGACTCCTTTCGAAGATTTTAATATCATGGAGTTTGCAATAAAATGTTAAGTGAAATGTGCCATAAGAGCCAACAATAATAGCTATCACCCAGACCACAAACCCTACGGTATTTGGATTATTACACATTGAGAAATGTTGCCAATAATGTCATCCATCTTCAAAAGATATTTATTATCAGAGCTCCCCTCATCCATCAGCGCAATGGTCGGTCTGCAAAGAATGTAAGAAAAGGAGCATTTTGTTTTCTCTCTCTCTTTTTTTTTCCTTCTTATCTTTATCTCCCTGTTTCTCGCCCACTTCCTCTTTCCTTCGTTTTTTTCTCTATTATTATTTCATTCTCTTTCTCTCTATATATATTTCTCTCCTCCCTTCCTTACTCCCTTCCCTTATCTGCTCCCCCCTCTTCTTTCTCTTTCATTCTCTTCTTCGCCCCTCTATATTTTCCTTTATTTTACTCTCTTTCTCCCCCCCCCCCCCCCATCAGCATTTCTCCCACGTATCCACCAATGGAACTGTAATTCTTAAACTTCTAGAGGCAAACTATTAAAACAGCAGCAGAAGTCCAGAAAATTTAATTTTGTTCAACATACCTTACAGAAAAGGTTTTGCCTGATAGAGTGGTAGGGACAGACCTTGAACACTTCCAGGCAGTATGTGGTCTCATATTGTGGTATCACTTATAAACTATAGACCATGTTTTACCAAAAGGAGGAAATATATCGTAGAGTTACTTCAATTTCTTTGCCAGTACGTGAGTTATTTTGAGCAAAAGATACAAATGTTATGTATCAGAATGTTCGTAATGGAATTGTCTATCATCACACATACAAAAATATTTGGTTGTGCTAAACCTGTGATTAGGATTATAACATCAAATACAAAACCTTGTAGTAAACTTTTTCTTCTCGCTCATAGGATCATTCAGTAATTTATCTTTCCTGTCTCATTACCTCTCTCTCTCTATCTCTCCTTTTCGTCTTTGTGTCTTTTTTCTCTTCTTTTTATCCCTTTCTTTCTGTGTCCTTTTATTTGTATGCCTGTGTTTTCTTTTTTCTGTCATTCTTTCTTTCTGTTTTGTTTTCATTCGTTTTTCAACTCTTTCTATTGTCATATTAAACGGAAGATGTTTCTTCATGAACCCAAAACTTCTCCTACTATCATATTACTGATTGTCAAAAAATTACTTTGATATGTGCGTATTAATTACTACAGGAGGCAGATGAGTATCAAGCTTCCATGGTCGAGCCACACGGAGTCATAAATACTTGTTGAACTATATTCTCTATGCCAGTACGTGCTGAAAATTGACAAAACATGAATTAGGCATGAACGCTGCAGGTTAACCATATATTCAGAAAAATATAATTGTGGTAAAAAACTAATACCACAGTCTTTTTCACGATGGCACCCAATGTGTCCTTTTTTCATCCATATTTGTAGAATGTTACGGTGCATGCTACTGATAATCTCTCCTCCTCTTCTTTCTCCTATTTCCTCTCTTCCTTTCTTCTTCCCCCTTCCTTTAAGTGCTCTCGTACCAGATATCGCAGCTACGACTTTGCCGCAAGCATAACAAGTGAACGCGTCTTTTTAGTTGCTCTCTCTCTCTCTCTCTCTCTCTCTCTCTCTCTCTCTCTCTCTCTCCTCTCTCTCTCTCTCTCTCTCTCTCTTGTCTGTCTGTCTGTCTGTTCATCTGTCTGTGTGTCTGTCTCGCTCTCTGCCTGTCTGTTCCTGTCTCATTACTTCTCTCTCTCTGTCTCTCCTTTTCGTCTTTGTGTCTTTTTTCTCTTCTTTTCATCCCTTTCTTTCTGTGTCCTTTTATTTGTATGGCTGTGCTTTCTTTTTTTCTGTCATTCTTTCTCTCTGTTTTGTTTTCATTCGTTCTTC